>NC_142629.1:19582500-19827834 GCF_059453375.1 Lepisosteus platostomus | reverse complement strand
CCCTTAACTTAACCCTTAACTTAACCCTTAACTTAACCCTTAACTTAACCCTTAACTTAACCCTTAACTTAACCCTTAACTTAACCCTTAACTTAACCCTTAACTTAACCCTTAACTTAACCCTTAACTTAACCCTTAACTTAACCCTTAACTTAACCCTTAACTTAACCCTTAACTTAACCCTTAACTTAACCCTTAACTTAACCCTTAACTTAACCCTTAACTTAACCCTTAACTTAACCCTTAACTTAACCCTTAACTTAACCCTTAACTTAACCCTTAACTTAACCCTTAACTTAACCCTTAACTTAACCCTTAACTTAACCCTTAACTTAACCCTTAACTTAACCCTTAACTTAACCCTTAACTTAACCCTTAACTTAACCCTTAACTTAACCCTTAACTTAACCCTTAACTTAACCCTTAACTTAACCCTTAACTTAACCCTTAACTTAACCCTTAACTTAACCCTTAACTTAACCCTTAACTTAACCCTTAACTTAACCCTTAACTTAACCCTTAACTTAACCCTTAACTTAACCCTTAACTTAACCCTTAACTTAACCCTTAACTTAACCCTTAACTTAACCCTTAACTTAACCCTTAACTTAACCCTTAACTTAACCCTTAACTTAACCCTTAACTTAACCCTTAACTTAACCCTTAACTTAACCCTTAACTTAACCCTTAACTTAACCCTTAACTTAACCCTTAACTTAACCCTTAACTTAACCCTTAACTTAACCCTTAACTTAACCCTTAACTTAACCCTTAACTTAACCCTTAACTTAACCCTTGGGTCCAAAATAAGAGGAAACATCTACCCCCAACATCCTGACATTACAGGCACTAGCTCAACCACAATAACAAATACTCACCACCTACCTTTTGAATCCATGAAACAAAACTGCTCACATCACTTTCACTTACATTCCAATTTAATTTCCAAACAACCAACTCAAAACAATACAAATTACAATATGCTATACAAAAATATTCCAACACATTCCAATCACTTACCCCATACCCACATGTTTTCAATCAATACCCTGAAAGAGCACACCCTGCAACTTTATTGTGCTCAAATTACAATTCTAAACAAATACAACATTCATAATATTAAAAAAAATGAAATTTAAAATATAATCCTGCACACAAAACAAAAACTCACATCACTAAAAATACAGTTCAGCTTAAAACCAACATTACATAAACATCTTTGGTCACCATAAACAAAAACCAGACAAACTTTTATACTCAAACTACATTATGAAAATTGACAACATTCAAAGAGCATTACACCATTTCAAAGACATTAAAGTACAAACATTAAGAACAAACTTTCACTACAAAGATTCTTAATACAAAAGGATTTACAAACCACTCCCCCCCCCAACATAATCAAGTACAATCCAAGAAAATCCCACATCACATGCTACAATGATCCCACATTCACTTACTCAAAACAATATACAAAACAGTGTTATGGTTCTAGCATTAGAAGTAAAGTTAACTCATAAGCTAACAACCACAAGCTAGAACTGAGCTAAAAACTAGCCCTAACCCACCCACACAAAAAAATAGGTACTTACCACCTGCCTCTTCAAGCTATAAAAGGATGTTAAACAATTTACATCATTTCACATGCAAAACATGATTTCTCAAATCACTAAAAATACAGTACAGCATAAAACAATCAGATTTGATAAGAAACACATTTTTACCAATCAATACAAATCCTCAAAGAGCACACCAAGAAACTTTATTGTGCTCAAATTTCAATACTACAAATCATAAAGATAGACTACATAACATTCCATGAACATTAAACTTTTTCAAATAAATCACATTACAAACATTAAAAACAAAGTTTACAGTTAAGGAAATGTTTAACTTAACACAATTCACTTATTTAAAAACTCCATTACTACTTCAAACAGCCTCCTCAAGTCCATCCAGACATGATACAGTTGTAGAAAGTCTAAAGTATAAACACTGGCAGAGGAAAAAGATCCAGTCGAAAGCTGCTCCCAGTGACCTCTTCAAAACGCAGACCATTTTCATCTTCTGTTCCAATTACTCAGGAAATAAAGAAATTCAGGAGCCTACAAACATCCCTCTTGGAAGATGGACACCACCTCCCACATCTGGGCCATACTCCATGCAGACACCCAATGAAACAGTACAAATTGCAGATTACTTTACGTTTATATTAATCAAAATAAAATACTTAAAATCAAAACAAACCCACAACCAAAATCCAAGACCTTCCTTCCCACAGAAGACCCCTTGCAAAAAAGGTAATTGTGAAGTCTCCCATTAAGTAAAAACTAAACTACCTCCAATCTGAGAAAACATGTTCATGTACATTGTATTGGATGACAAAAATAAAAAAAAGAATTTCAAAGCATTAAAAATACAAATTTCCAAAGTAACATAATGCAAAATCTAACCAGACTATTCAAACATAGCCAAATACATTCAAGGCTCTACTTGGAATTACTCCTAACTTTTACCCAAAGTTAACTTAGTGAAACAAAAACATCTGGAAAATAATCTAAACCCCAACTACAAGCACCCCCCCCACCCAAAAAAAATACTCAACCCCTGTCTCTTCAATCCCAGAAAGGTAGATGGACCTTGCAATGGACATTTGATCATTTTCAATTAAAGATGAAACACCTACATACCTCAATTATACAAAATAAAAACAGATATGTAAAAATAAAACTTCAAACAAATTACATGGTACAAAAAACAACCACATCTCTTCAGTCATCAATACAAACCTTAAAAGAGCACACCCAAAAACCCTGTACTCAAATTACAAAACAATGTCTGAATTATTGAATTACAAATATATACAAAAAACATGGACCATTACACTACAAAATAATTTAAAAACTACATTTAGATAGAGTTCTTTACAATCCAAAAGATAACAGACAAACTGATGTTTCTCACATCAGTGATGTTTAATTTACTCAAAACAAACATTTACTTTAATCTACCACAACTTATTGGCTTTGATTTTAAACTCAAAATTAAACTTCTAGCACACAAAAAACATCCACTCAAATTACTACCAACACCACATCATTATGCACACAAATAGATTCCATTCCAATTTTAAAATCCACAAAAATGACTAAAACCATCCCTCTTGGAAGATGGACACCACCTCCTATCTGCACACGACCCCATGAGTACTTACAGAAAAGTAAAAACAACCCATCACCAAACAACCCAGGTAAAAAAATATCACTCCAATTAGTTTAAATTTATATTGACAATCAAAAACCCAGCCCCAAACCTCCCTTCCCACAGGTCACCCCTTGTTAAATGTAATTGTGCAGACTCCCATTAAAAAAAATTACCTCTACAATTAAATAAATGCTTCAACTTCAGTTCTACATTGAATTGAACAACTCAAATTACAAAAATCAAATTTCAAAACATAAATTGCACATTTTCAACATAACACTCCAACAGAAAACATACTATTCACAAAGTTAAGACTGACTTCACGCAAATCAAAAACACAAGCAGCACACTAACTTAAATTAAAATGTTTTACAAAAACAAGTAACCATCAATATACATTCCTAGCATAAAAAGGCATAATTAAACAACCAAATACATAGAGCTTTACATACAAATACCCCCCAAAAAGATGCGAAAGGTTAAAACAGTCCAAGAAACTGTACACAATGCAAACAATACTTCAAAAAGTAACTTCATACATTACTCACTCAAATCCTAACAACTTCATCATACAACTACCTCTGATTATAAACAATGAAAAAAAGGAAAATTTCAATTCCTCTCTAAATCCAACAAAGCCACATCATTCACGACCCCAGAATCCACAACCGCTCTCATTGAAATTGTGGAGGAAGGTATGTGGATTTTACAAAGTGGAAATTGAAACAATTGTCAAACATTCAAATTATAAAGACAAAATAAACACATTTCCACCAACACCTAAAATTGCAAAAACCTAAACATTTAAAAATACTCATATAACCAAAAAATCAAATAAAAACTACTAACCATTAAAAGAAAATGCACCACATTCATCAAAAAAGCTCATTACACCCAACCAGAAACAACTCCTCACTTTCAAAATGATATTCACACTATCCTTTAAAGTTGCCCAAGAACAACCATTTTAAAAATAAACTCAGCATCTTGTGGAACACAAGAATTTCACATTAGCACCCAATAACCATTCCAAAACCCACAAGATCAGATTATACTCACATTCAATATTCCAATCACTTGAAAAAGATGAGACCTACAAAACACCACCAGCAACACTCAAGCACTAATGCAACATTCACCATACCAAAAAATTAAAATACCATACATAAGACACACGTTACCAAAAAAGTCCCTAATACTAACTCCAGTCTAAAAAAAACACCATAAAACTACTCCAAATGTTAACGTGCCATCTAAAATTAAATAAACAACAAAGAGCAGTTACACAAACCACAGAACCATCTCAATTTCCCCAAACACTGAACCAAATCCACAATACCACCTTCTTGTCAAGTACATTTACCATCTATTTTTAAAACCAATCATCCAAAATCATATTGTCCCAATTCCCTGATTGCTTACAACACACAATACAAATAAACAAAATCAGGACCTGACAACTTAAATCCAACCAACCTTTTCCAAAACTTTTACAAAGCTCACCTTATAAAAGATAACCCAAAGCTGAAAACATTTCAATTAAAAAAAATTATAGAAAACACTATAAAATAAACAAAACATCTTTCTTACAAAACCCTTCCCAAAATGACATTGCACAAAAATGCAACACCAACTTTACAAAACTACCCCCAAACATCAAAACTACCAATGCAGGGGATTACTTAAAGACAGTCTGGTAGAACCAACCACATTTACAAATACTCCATTGTGGGACAGCACTGTGGAACATCTCAACCATCTATAAAAAAAAAGATGGTTTCAACTACATAAGCTACCTTTCCATCCAACACACAAAAACCTTCCTAAACGCAAACAAATAATCAAAACACCTCCAACCTTTCCTTTAATTACCCCCCCCAACATCAAAATAAAACACCCTTCTCAGCACTCTGCAGGTCAAGAGCCAGAAACAGAATGACTACTGCTTCCAAGGCTGCATTTTTATAACCCTAAGAATAAATCCAGAACTGTGCCTAATTAACCAAAACACTATCCAAACATGTCCTCAAAATGAACAATTTGCAAAGCCCTGTTTAAAACACATCCCTGTTTCTGATGACTAAACCACAATTACCCAACCCATCTACAGATCCAACCACTCAATGCAAGCAATATTTACAAATTCAGAAACTGCCACCTACCACAGCTTTTGTAAAATACAATTTGGGGCAACACTACAGTGTTGAACATTTAAAACATCACCAAAAATGCATAAATCTGACTGTCACCATAAAATGCCCAATTATGAATCCATCAAAATTGAAGGAAAATCTTACCAATAAAAAAAGAAACTTCAGGTTGTATGACAGCATTAAATATTCAAATGCTTAAAAGCTAGATATATTAAATAAAAACAGAACCCAATTGGATATATAAAAAAGTGAATTATTGTACTGTAGCTTGTGAACATAAAGTACCTCTTTCAGGTGCACATTCACAAACAAAAAATGAGAATTTACAAATACTCACCACCTGCCTTTTCAATCCCTGAAAGGATGTTAAACATTGCAATTTACATAAATTGATCAATTTTAATCAAACTAAAACTTGGATAAACATCCCAAATCATTTAATGAAATTAAACCACATCACTAAACACTACAACTATGTTGTACAACAAAACAGACCCACATCTTTTCAATCATTAATACCCTGAAAGAGCACACCCAGCAACTTTATTGTGCTCAAATTACAATGCTAAAACTACAACACAAAGTGACAAACCATTGACAATGAGCATTAAACAATGAAAAAAAAAATCTTGCATTACAAAGTTTTGAAAATACAATTTACAATTGAGAACATTGTCCATCACACTACAAAACAACTTAATTTTTCAAACATTCAAGTTCTTTAAACTAAAAAAAAAACAAACAAAAAGTAATTTCACACATGAACTTACTCAAAAAAATAAAACATCACATTTATTTGATCTACCACAAATTTTTACTTGCTTTTAAACTCCAACTTTAAACACTCCTCCATTCCATCAAGACACATTCAAAAGTTGAAACACTGGCACAAAAATCATCTAAATTTACTCATAATGAGGCCTCTTCAACATGCACAAAATCATATGTCATTACAAATGTAGAAATCACACATAAAAACACAACAGAAACATTACACAATAGCATACTTTTAAAATTGAATTAATAGGGAATATAATATGGAAACACATAAAATGTTAAATTCAAATTAAATTGAATTAAACAGTGAATTAAATTCAAGTCCTTTTTTTAAGAAATAAACATTTTTCAAAACTAAAAGAGCAAATGTTAACAACATTATATTAACATTTTTATATTTCTAAATATCACATGCTCGCACTGTATGAACACGGCAGTACCGCAGGGTGTAGGGCGCAAACCCGTGGGAGCCCGAGAGCGCAGCATTGTGGGATGGGATAGCCCTTCGCTGAGGACGTTGAATTAAGCGGAGGAGAGTGTAACACCTACGGCCACCATTGCAGTTTGTTTTTTTTGGGGTTTCTTTTTTATAAAACGTATAAAGATTTGACAAATACAACGACAGAGGATCAAAAACGGGTACAAGAGACAAAACATTTAACCACCAGAGGTAATAAAGTAAATGTGATCAAATTATATACCTATTAAAATATCATATTTTCCTTGCTTTATTATTTCTCAATTCTTTTATACAATTGCAGGTTGTTCGAGCCGGCTTACCAGCACAGTAACGTTACCACCCTTCCCTGTAAATAGCAGGGACCACAGCCGTCAAGCTGATGGGAGATTTACCTTTAGCTCAGCTGGCTGGGTGCGTGTTGAGTGACACCGGAAGCCCGGGATCGAGTCTCTAGCGGTGGGGGGCCGACCAGAGGAGGCAGCGGCGACGGCGCAATCCCACGTGAGCGCTACAATAGTTTTATGTACAGGCTTAGAAAACTTTCACAAGTAGAGTCTTTAAAATAAGGCTGAGCAAACAATTGTTAAAAATTACTTTATAAAAAGATATAATTGTTTGTTCCTGCTTAGACATTGCACGACTTTAAAAGTAGGTTTCGCTAGTTAATAAACACTTTTTATGCACGAAAAACGGGTGATTTTCTTCCTCGTGACCATCTAAAAATCTCTGTAAACGCTGTAAGGTTTTTATTTCTTAATTAAACATTTAAAATACCCAAATTTCATAAAAAAATTACTCACGTTTCGATTAGAAGAAATCATCGTCGGTCTTCCTGGTATGTAAAACAGATCAGAAGGTCTTTTTTCCCCCCCAATCAGAGGCTCTGAAAACACCGCGCCGTCCACTGCGCTGCATCAGAGGGGGAGGCGGCACCGAGAAAGGGAGGAAACGCGGAGCTCAGTATTGCGCGATGACGTCTGCATTCATAATAGTGTTTAAAATTAAACAACGTAAATAATTTTGAGTTCCAAGTCCCTTGATTATCATTAAACACGGGAACTTATTGAACTTTCTAATCAAATTGCAAGTGGAAAGATTATAGATTTTGTTCATCATAAATTTGTTATACATTTTAGAAAATTTCATTTATACATACACCACAAAACTGTTCTCGATTGTATTTCTGGAAGCTGTTACACTTAGTTCATTGTTTTAAATACAGCTAAATTAAAAAAGTTAGTTAGCATAAACCATTTGTCACAAATCTTATTCCCACGTGCACCTCCCAGCGTGCACACCTGCACCGCTTTTAGCAGTCCATCACTCCCCGCTCTCTCATATATACCCCTTCACTCCGTTTACTCCTCGCTCACTGTTGAGATAGCCTTCACTTTCTCTTGTGCTCTTTATTTTCGTCTACGTTTACTGGATACTGACCCTGCTTGCCTTTGACCACGATTCCGTCTCTACTCGCGTTATTTGGATTTGGACACCTCGCTGACTTGATCTCAGGATACCTGACCTTACTCTGCCTCCGACCCCAACAACGTTGCTTCCGTATTTGGATACCCCGCTGCCTGACCTATAGTTTACCGACCTCGTACCTTGTACCACGACCTTTAGAAGTCTGACATTACTCCCATTAGCTCTACATAGGGTTCGTTATTTTCCTCCAGTTCATACATTTGATTGTGACACCATTAGTAATCAATAACATCAAATTCAGCACTAATAAATTATTGCACTTTTCTCCACATCTTGTAAAAATATATTTTCATTGTTCAAATATACATTAAATCAAAAAGTAACTTACAAATACAGCTAAAGAAAAAAGATTATTCAAAATAATTTTCAAACAATATTAACTGTTTATAAAAAATGATTAACTAAGGAATAGGATGGCACAGTTGTTAGTATGCTTTTTGTATTTTTTTTCATAAACGCATCAGTAATAACAGATGTCTCAGTGGCGTTCAACATTAAATTATGCACACAAACCTCAGAACTAGAAAGATAAGATATCCATCCATTTCTTATTGTGGCAAAGTGGTTAGCATTGATATCTTGCAGCACTGTGGACTTTGCATATTCTTTCTGGGTTCTGTGGGTTTCTCCGTATGCGAGATACGATCCCCTCTCACTCCAAAACATACTGGCACATTAACTGGATTACAGTAAAAATGTATTTCCCAGAAGCTATACTGATTCTCCATGATGCAGTGCACTTAAAATCTCCAGGGATGATGTTAAAGACCATGTTGTTTGGCATGGTGGAGCCAGAAATATTTGGATTAATTAAAACACAAAAGCATTGTCATAATACTCCAAAATGTGTTTCAGTTGTACAAACAGAACAATTTCTTGCTGTAAAAAAACGTCCCTAGGCTTAATTTGTTTGCTATGAATGTACCTAAAAAGGAATAAAAAAAGCCATTCGATTCAAATAGCTTTGCCTAAATCTATGGATATTTTGCCCTTGAGCTGTTAAACCTTTAAATTCGTTGCGTCCTTAAACTGTAGGAGCACAATGTTTAAAAGACCTAAAAAACTATAGCTTTCATAAAAATGAGAGTATCTTCATGCATCCTTCTTCATAGCACTTTACACTTACTTTAAACTGAGTGAACAAGGTTTAATACAGACAGGAAGGGGCAGTTCTTTAGTGTCACGAACCGCACTCCTGCATGCACCTCTCGGCGTCGACACCTGTGCCGTCGTCAGGCAATTAGCACTGCACTCTCTCTCCTCTCAGCCCTCACTCACTATTGAGATCGTCTTAGCCTTTCTCTTGTGGGCGTACCTTACTCAACTGACTTCTGGATACCAACCCCGTTTTGTCTTCGGCAACGTCTTCGTTTCCGTCTCACGGCTTTTGAATTTGGATACCTCACAGACCTGACCACTGGATACCCAACTCTGCTCTGTCCCCAGCTTCGCTTCATCTTGGGGCTTTTGGATTTGGATAACTCACAGACCTGACTACCAGAAACCTGACCTAGCCTGCCTACCCAACCTCGTATTCCATCTTTCGCCCTTTGGATTTCTGGACACTTATTCTCTCAGCACAGCATAGGGTCCTAACACCTTTTTACTACAAGTCCCTAGTGACTTCAGTGACAGAACAGTGAGCCTTAAGATGGACCCCGCAGGCTCTAATTTTCCTTTGGCGCTGCTGGCAAAGCACTCAGGCGCTGGACCAGCTCAGCTCCAACGTTCAACAATTGGTTAACTTTGTCTCCGGGTCTGTCCCCCAGTCGGTCAAAATCTTTTCCTGCCCTCAGCAGTATTGTGTATATAGTTGACCCTTACCTGAATGAAAAGGTGACAGAAAGGGTTTCAGAAATCAAACAAAGCTTTATTCCCATGCTTACAGTCTGGGTAATCGGAGGCTGTGCTGTTCTGCTTCCTATGGCGATATACGTGTTGTTCGCACAAAGACGTATTGAGGAATATTTCTCGCTTTGTGAACATGTGTACACAGTGGTCCCCCCGGGTTCCAGTTAGTGCGTAATTACATCGATGAAAAACTCAAAGGTTTAAAAAAAATTAAAGAGAATTAGCTCACTGATAGTTTTATGTGGAGGCTGTGAAAATTCACAAGTCAGTCTTTAAAATGCATTTGGTTTGAAGGCTGTGCTTCCCTTCCAAAGATATGGACAGAAGAATATTCAAGTGTGGTAAAACAAATGGCTTAAAAAAAAAGAGTGATGGCTGTGAAAAGTCACAATGTACTTCGTACATACAGCAAGTGTTTTTGTAACTCTAGGAGGCTTCGTGAAAAAACTACAGGCATACCAATTGTTAATATTTATTTTAAAAAAATTAGAAAACGGTCATCTAGACAAAAAAAGTTCAGGACAGTAGGAGTACCCTCTGGCTGCAGACAGTGTGACAGTACCCCCCACCCCCTTCATGAGCGGCTCCTGACACCCATAGAAATAAGTGAGCTGCACAGCACTGGAGGGAGGAAAAACCTCATTTAACTGAAAGGAAACCTCTGGGAGTCCACAGCTGAGAGCTGCCCCCTCCTCCAGGGTACAAAACCTTTATTGGGTAGAGGAAGGTGAGGGTCAGGTAGAGCTCCAGACTTAAAACAAAAAAAGACAAACACAAACCACAACAGAAATAAACCTGGGAGACCAGGGTAACAAACCACAAACAGATGGGAACCAAAAGTTCCAAGATACATGGGACAGGAGGGGGACCATAAAGAAGGGGAAACCAGGAAGTGAAAAATCAAAACACCGATAACGAGCGTATTTGCAGAAAAGGTTAAAATAACACTTTTCACAAAGTACATAAACAATATGGTCAGAAGGAGCATGTAAAAAAACTCTTCCAAAATAATTAAATTCTGAAAAGTATGAGTTTCTTCTACTGTGATAATGAACACAAGTATTCATGGAAAATGGTAATCACTTAACTTTGCATGTTTTGTGATATTTAGAAAGATCAACAAATTCAATAGTGTCAATAATATCAGTAGCAGCTTGAAATTCGTTATTAATAAATGACAGTTTCAAATGCTATGATATTTAGAAATCTAAAACAATATACAATATATAACAGCAGCAAAGGCAAGGCTTCTAGCAAGAGTAAACTGGGTGAATACTCGAGTTCCACCAGGGGGTTTTACGAGGTGATTCTGGAAACTATTAATATAATTTGCATATCGTAAATTGCAGTATGACATGAAATTATGTGTTTTGATGTGACACACCCACCGTGTTGTTCCACAGTGTACACAGGTTTTGAATGGCTGCATCTGTACAATTTGAAACAAACCAACACCTCCCTTCCTGCACAATACCCCTTGCTAAACAAATGTGGTTGTGCACACTTCCATCAAGAAACAAACTGACTCCACAATCATATAGCAAATAAATGCTCCAATTTCAGTTCTACATTGTATTGCATGACTAAAAAAAAAAAAATGCAAAGCAATAGAAATTCCAAAACAGGACATTTGCAAAGTTTCATCATAACAACACAACCAAAACAGGCTATTCACATTGTTAATTAAGACTTTGAATTAAAAGTCAAAAAGAACATAACCAGCACATTCACCCAATAACAAACCATAACCATCAACATAAATTGTTAGTGTAATAAGGGCATCATTAAACACATGCAAATATACACAGGGCTTTACTTACAATGACTCAAAAATAGGTGTGAATAGTTCAATTAGCCAGGGAAACAACAATACTTCTAAACAAAGTTACTTAGATATCAGTCAGCCAAATCATAACAGAACATCTTCAAGTCTAAAACTAGAACCAAGAACATTATAGCCATTGAAAATAAGTGAAGCTCCAACTCTTCTCTGAATCCAACACGGCCTCATCATTCACAGCCACTGTAAATCAGCATACCTTACTCCACAACTTCAGAGTACTAATCTAAACAATGTTACCAAAAACATTCATATTATAAAAGCAAAATAGACTAATTTCCACATCAGCTAAATTGACAAAACAATCATAAACCTAAACATCAAAGCATGTTTAAAAATACTCACATTTAAAGCATAAAACTTCACAAAAATAAGTATTCAATTAAAAGGAAAACTCCTAACCATTTAACAAAAAAACACATTCATCATTATCCAAAAAGCTCAGTGCAGCCAACCTGAAGCTCCTCCTCACTTTCACATCAATAATATTCATACCATCCTTTTAGGTTGCCCAACACAGACACACACTTCACATTGGCACTCAGTTTATTTCCATCACCATTCCAAAAGCCACAAAGTCAAAATTGACTCTCCTTCAATATTCCAGTCACTTAAACATTAGACCTACAAAACACACCAGCAGCATACTGAACCTCCAGGACAACATTCACAATTCAATAAGCTTTAAATACCATACATAACAAAACACTTTACCAAATTTGTCCCTAACCCTTAAACTCCTTCTCCCACCTAAAAAGGAAAAACCATTGTGTAATCTTTCCAAATGTCAGCTTCCCATCTAAACAGTTTAAATATACAACAAAAAGGAGTTGCACACCACAAACATACATCTCAATTTCCCCAACTCAACCCTTGCCTAAACACTGAACCGGATCTAAAATACTACCTACTTGCCAAATCAATATACATTCTCTTACCTGCCACCTTTTTGAAAACAATCATCCAAGACTAATGTCCTATAGCCTTGAATGCTTACAAAAACCAATGAAAATCAACAAATTAAGGTCCAAACAGGTTTAAATCCTACCACCCTTTGGAAAACCCATTTACAAAGGTGACCTTATAGAAGACAACCCATAGCTGAAACCATTTCAATTCAAAGAACATAACCCTCACAAGCATAAACATCAGATTCCAGAACACATTAAAATAAACTAAAGTAAATTTTCTTCCATATCTTCAGAGTCTAGTTTCAACTAATTATATTACCTTTCAATTCAACACATACCACAAACCTTCCCCAACTCACATTGCACAAATATTCTAAACCCCTACAACCTTCTTCAAATTACCCCCCCCAACAAACATCAAAAACACCCACCTTTTGCAGTCTTCAGGCCACCAAAGCTGCAAACCAAGACCTCCTAACTTTACAGGAACCAGACACAGACTGACTACTCGACCCAAGGCTGTGTTTTTAAAAGCCTCATCATTAATACAGAGGTGTGGCTAATTCACCAAGACCCTATCCCAACATGTCTTCAAAATGGTCAATTTGCAAAGCCCTGTTGTTCATAATGCGACACACCTGTTTCCGATGACTAAACAAGTATTAGCCAGCCCATCTACAGATCCAGCCATTCAAAATGCATGGGCAATAATGTGGGGGTTCAGGAACTGCTGGGTAACAATTTTGTTTTTACAAACACTCAGTTGTGGGACTGCACTACTTTGTGAAATATTTTGACAGTCTTAAAAAGACTATCAAGTTTCAACTAAATATGCCACCTTTCCATCCATCACATACAAAAACCCTTCCCAACCTCACAGTACAAAAATATTCTAAACACCTTCAACCTTCTTCAAATTACCACCCAAACACATCAAAACCACTCACCATCCACAGCAGTCTTTGGGCTGACACAGCTGCAAGCCAGGAGCTCCAACCCATCCAGAAACCAAAAGCAGACTGACTACTAGTCTCCAAGGCTTTGCTATTAAACCTCTCATCATTAACTCAGAGGTGTGGCTAAATCACCAAGAACCTATCCCAACATGTCCTCAAAATGGTCAATTTGCAAAGCCCTATTGTTCATAATGTGACACACACCTGTTTCCGATGACTTAACAAGTATTAGCCAGCCCATCTACAGATCCAGCCATTCAGAAGGCACAGGTGATAATGCGGGAGTACTTAAAAGGTTCAGCATCTGCTGGGTACTGCAATGTTTTACAAACACTCAGTTGTGGGACTGCACTTCTTTGTCAAATATTTGGACAGTCACCAGACAATGCCTGACTTTAAATCCAAGTCAAAGGTGAGGAACAATTTTTGGCCAGTTATAGAAATTGAACTGTATACTGTGGATGACAGCATGTTAAATATTAAAGGACTGAAGTAAGTAGATATAATAGTATAAGTAGACGTAAGCAGAAATCATAAGAACAAGATTGCTTAGTTGGAAATATACAAAAAAATTATTATACTGTAGCATGTGAACGTGATGTGCCTCTTTCAGGTTTACATCGACAAAGAGAAAATCCATAGATATATAAATAATGTACACGACAGTATTCCACCTTCTTCATACATCTTAGGCATCACAATCTTTAAATTGGTGAATTACAGTGGGATATAGAAAAGTTTAAACATGCTGCTTCTAACACTATATAGTTAATATACATGTGAAATAATTTTTATCCTTTTCCAAGAATACATAGTAAGCACCACTTACTGTTATAACTAATGGTACTGAATTAATATCACTTGATTATATTAACATGGAATCATGTAACTAAGCAGCCAAAAATATCACAAATGGATGTTTTGAAACATTTGGATTTTAAACTTTTAAACCTTTTTGTGTCCCTATAGAGGTAGAGGACAATAGATAATAACACTTTATTATTGGCCATATATAATTTTCTGGTATTAGGAATGTGTCTTTCCACATACCCCAATTGTCTCTCCATGAGACACACATACAGGGAGAGAAGCTTGGGGTCAGACTGCAGGGTCAGCCATTTATACAGCACCCCGGGAGCATTTGGGGTGAAGGGCCTCAATCAGGAGCCCAATGAAATAGGATTCCTGTGCCAGCCGTGGGATACAAACCAGCAACCTACCAGCCAGTCTCAGATCCTTAGCCATAGAGCCACCACACCATGGAAAATGGGATTTCATGGTCCATAGAGGAATTGAACCCACAACCTTGATGTTAGTAACACCAGACTCTAACCCATTGAGCTATCCAGCACCCAACAGCACTTGCATCATAATGAAGCATGCTCTACCTGTTTTTCATGCCTAAAGAATTTTTTTTTTACCATCTAGTTATATAAAAATGTTAATATACTATACATACTATTTACTATTTCATGTTTTTTAAAATTAGACTTTTTATTAGGAAAAAAAACTTCAGCTCTAAGCAGGAATTGAACCCAGATCTCCCAGGGGGTGAGAAGACCACTCAGCCAAACCCACTGCACCAACAGAGCACTTGGAATTTCTGCTGAAACAGATGAGTCAAAATGTTCCAAAAGTAATCAGGACTGAATGAGTCACAAAAAAAAATATTTACAAACAAACAGACTACAGTTATACAATCAGTTCATAAATCTTTAATATTTTGATCCATTAATGTGATTACTAATTTCTTTTACTACATATTTCCATTTCATAAGCAGATTAGGAAAGTGTGGTGGCTCTGTGGCTAAGGCTGGGAAGTTGCTGGTTCAAATCCCACAGCTAACAGAGGGTGTTTTCTCCCTTGGGCCCCTAAGCAAGGCCAATTGCTCCAGGGGTGCTGTATAATGGTCCCCAACCTCTCTGTATCCTGTGGAGAGCAAGCTGGGGTTATGTGGAAAAGACAAATTCCTAATGCAAGATATTGTATATAGCTAGTAAAGTAATCTTACCTCATTCAGTGGATTCTAAAAAGTACATGTATTTTACTGGAATAATGCAAGGATTCATAGAAAAGATTATATGCTTTTTAAAAGAAACCATAATATTAATAATGTTTTAAACTTAACATAGTCAGAAAGAGCACATCAAAACTTACCCACAGAAAGTGAGTTTGATGCATAAAATGTTTGTAAAGTGCAATCCTTCTGTGCACTTTTTATTTAAGCTACCCCTATCACTTAGACATAAAGTATAGTGTTTAAATTACTAAATTAATATCAATTATGATGATATAATGTTCAAAGATTTATGCTCCTGTTATTTTTATGTTCAGCTACCAAAATTTCCCTTTTGTTTTAAAATGCGATATAAAGATTCCATATTAAGCAGGTTTAAACATGCACTTTGAATGCCTACATCTGTATAAATCTCTTGATCAAAAAAGAGGCTCAAAAGTGCAAACAATATTCATCAATGAATAGCGACCCACATATGATTCAATCAATCGCACTTTATTTAACCCCAAAAATGAGAAATTCATTATCCATCTTCAAATGAATAGATGTATTATATTGAGTTTGTAAAACTGTTGATTTAATTCAGCCAGCCTCTATAGCAGTCAGTTGTGAAGGTTTCACCCCTCACTGGACTTGGTACATTCTGAGGGGGAGGATAAAAAAAGACTGTGTGTCTGTTTTCATTCAAGAGTCCAGAAGCTGAGGAGAGTGGCGAGTACTGTTTCCTTACTTGTGCTGGGACAAATCTTTTGTTTGCTGGTTAGTCCCATGTTGTTTCTTACAAAGTTGATTTTAGAAAAGGGGTACTTGGATAAAATACACTTGGCTCCTACTACAAACCTTTTGTGGAGAAAAGTATTAGTTATTTATTTGATATTTATTAACTAAATCTACCTTTTTTGCAATAACCTAATCACGTGTTAAAGTTTCTACTGACTTTATAATTGGTCGAAACTTCCAAACAGGTCCATGTAAATTAAGAGGATTTTTTTCATAATGTAATTCATTATAAAAGGTTATAAGAGTGTTAAAAAGAAAAACAAAAATTAAAGTGTCTCTTTAGCTAATTCAAATCCTACAAAGTTGGCAGTTTTATGCTTTAACATGGTAGTTGAAAAAACTGGGATATAACTAATGAAATAGATTCTAATTTTAAAGGTCATTACACTATACTGGACTGACCCAAATCACACTCGCCTCTGGGATTGGAGAAAAAGATGCCTAAGATCTAGTAGAATAAACTGAGCAGTTAAGCTACTGTACCAAAAGTAGAAGAGTAAATCAACAAAACCTTGATTACTACCAATCTCCTGTTGCATATATGAATACTGGAGTGGCATTTTTTTTTAAAACTCAGTATGGCACCATTATGTTTTGAATTAACTAATTTAATTACATGGCTAGAGGCAGGATCTGGACAACCTGACCTTTTCACACTTATTTGGGTTCTTTTAAAAATGAAGAAAACATTGCTTTAAGACAACTAACAACAAGTTTATGATGTGATAACTAATGTGAAACAGTATTTTTATTCACCCTAAAGATGATACATACCATTTCTTATTAAATGTCAATGTGCACATTCTTGCTTCTCGTCCAGCCATCATCATGGTTCCAAAGGACTCCATGCAGGGCTCATGAAAATAAACACTCCTTACACCTGGTACTTGTGTCACCAGTTTATTTTTCTACACATTACACTTTATAGAACAAGTGCATCAGAACCAGCTTTGGAATACTCATGTCATTTTCTCCCCAGTTTGTGCGTTTCTTCCAAGTTGTGTTTCCTGCACAACTTCAAGAACACAAAGGTAGGTTAATTGCATTCTGGAACAATGAGACGGGAGAAAAGGACTGGCATCCCATCCTGTCTTCAGCAGTGCAGTGACCTATAAAGTTAAACCACTGAAAATCCAACCCTCTATAAAACCAATACCTCACAAACTCA
Source organism: Lepisosteus platostomus (assembly GCF_059453375.1). Lineage (NCBI taxonomy): Eukaryota > Metazoa > Chordata > Actinopteri > Semionotiformes > Lepisosteidae > Lepisosteus > Lepisosteus platostomus. The sequence continues at coordinate 19,810,231 of NC_142629.1, read as the reverse complement.
TCTAATGACTTTAAAAGGATGAAAATTGTAAATGTGTTCTTACACTAAGCTTCAAGTAAAAAATTATTTTACTGCTTCCCTAAACTGCAACCTCAAACTCCATCCAAGTATAACAACCCCTTTAATCTACAACTACTGCAGCTATAACCATTTGACAAGGTTAATAAAAAGGGCACATTGCAATCTCAATCTCTACACTAAAATTGCTTAATCTGTAGCACTACATCCAATACACTTATTTGGGTGCAGTGGTGGCTCTGTGGCTAAGGATCTGCATCTGTGGCTGGAAGGTTGCCGATTCAAATCCTGTAGCCAGCAGAGGAATCCTCCTTCATTAAGCTCCTGAGCAAGGCCCTTAACCCCCAACTGCTCCAGGGGTGCTGTACAATGGCTGACCTTGTGCTCTGACCCCATGCTCTTCTCTTTACCTGGGTGTGTCTCATTGAGAGCAAGCTGGGGTATGGGAAAAGGCAAATTCCTAATGCAAGAAATTGTAAAGGGCTAATAAAGTGAAGTTATTACTTCACTTAAAGGCATCAACAAATACCTCAAGCCAAAAATACTAATAGCAGCACCCAAATTCATTACACAAACCTTGTATACTGGACAACTGAAACCGCTTCTTGGACATTTTCACCTGGAAGGGAATTGAAGACTAAAAGACAAATACAGTAAAACTAAAATTAAACACCTTGTAAAATATGAAAGTGTCTCCAGTATGACTCATAGGAGGTGCTGTGAAGAGGACCATTAGCAACAACCAAAGACAAGAGTAAAAAACTTTGCCAACACTACCTCCACACTAGACTAATGCTATTTAGCAGGGTACTACCTAGTCAACAGGGTACATACAATAAAGGTAAAACAAACTTACTACAAAAGTTGGCCTACCCTTGTGAAATGAAATCAAACCAGACAAGTGCAACCCCCCCCAGCCTGTAAGTGTAAAAACTCCCCCCATCAGAGGTGGCACTGCAAGTCATATGAGGGTGTGTGCAGTGTGCCTGTTACAACCAAGTGTCTTGGGGTGTAACTTTGAGGATGCTGGTGAAGGACTCGGGAAGCATGACAAGTTTTAGTCTAAAAAAAAATACAAAGAGTGGTATGTAGAAAAAAAGACAAGGGCAGTGCCAAAGAAAACAAGAAGCTGGATAATAAAGTGAGGGAGTGACCATTCTACCAAAACAAAACTCAGGTCTTCAGCATCCAACAGCCTAGCTACCCTTCATCTACCCAAACCCATAAAAAACAAGGCACTCACCCATACTACACTAGTCTCTCATACAAACAACTACATCTGCAAAACATACCCCACAAACCTAACTAACCCTTTACACAAATTCATAAGTAAACTACAAACAAAAATAAGCAAAAAAACAGCACATAAGAACACGGGTTGATAACACATTAGGGAAACTGCAAAATAAAGGATAAAGTACAAAACATATACACAAAGCCAAAGCTAAACGAAAAAGCACACAAAGCAAAACAGAACCAAAGCACAATCAAATACCCCTAAATTCTGAAAACCACCAAGTTAAATACTGAATAAGCTGAGATCAGATTGGTCAAGTTTCATTGAAGATGTCAAAATGGCACAGATGGATGAATTAATGAACCAATGGGGAGGGACAACAGCCTAAGTATAGAACTTATCAAAACACAAACCACACAGGGTCAAAACCCTACCTTTATAGGACCATCCAACTGGGACTCATGAGCTGGAAGCTAAGAGGTCACCCTTCACCAGGACTCTGCCTTCAGACTGGACACCACCATATATATATGTGCATATTCATATCTAAACTGAACTAATAAAAAAAGACACCCAGTGGCAAATTTAAAACTCTTCATAAACCCAAAGCAGTATTTCAGTTCTGTGCTTTACACCATCAATGGCTAAATATATACTTTAAAAACTCACCTAGATTCTCAAAAAACATAAAATACCCAGTTTATTATGTGAAAGTAAACCAATACTTGGATCCATAAAAAAATGTACTACACCAAATGTACGCAGAGTAACCTAAATCCTGAGTAGTAAAAAACTCAAATCAAAAACTCATCTAGGGTGTAAAATCTCCAAGCACAGCAATGCAGGGAAAAGCAGATCCAGTGCCAGTATGTATTCAATATAATGAACAGCCACAATCAACATGCAAGAAACACAAGAACATTTAGCAAGTTTTATTATGATGCCATACAAACAAATACAATCAATACAGGAGAACATTGTCTAGCAAAGTACTTACAAATCCACAAAACATAACACAAATCCCCCCCACCCCATGACAAAAGTGCTTTCTGTGTAGGTATGAAAAAAGAGCAACTCTCAGCTAAACCAATGTCTCTTTTCCCCAAATGAGTGGATGGCATAACTACTCCTTTTATTCATTTCTACTTGAGGGGCTCAATTGAGTTTTACTCTAAAGCCAATGCAAGATTTATGTACATGTGTGCACCCATGCAAATAAATCATTGCTTGACCTTAGACTCTCAAACTCTGCTTTTCAAGTGGCCCATAATTTACAAAATGGTTACCAAGTAAAACTAAACTTTCTCCATTCCCACACCGAAAGTCTGTCTCCTCCTTGCCAGGTGGCTCAGGCGCTAAAAAGTTACAATCCAAGAATCAAACAGCCATTACAAGACCCACGTGCAGAGATCCATTTACAGCTTCATGCACCACCTGAGCCTCTTTCCACCCCACAAAAGGCCTCCCCCTCATTCGTCGCTTGTCATTAGGAACTTGTACAGCAGTTTCGATGCTCCTCTGTGGCCGTTGTCTTCTGAAATCAAAAACGGGCCAACGAGTCTTCTGGCAAATCTTCGCAGACAGATCTCAATCTGCTGCATCTGGGCTCCCATCCTGTTAAAGGTCCTATCTCAGCAACAAAGACCTGGTCAGTCCCCCAGACAGCAGAGAACCTAAAGAAAAAAAAAAAACTAGACTGAGTCCTCTGCACTAGTCAGAAATAATCCAGTCTACATTCCCACCCCCAACACCCATTTTGACCTAAATGATCAATGTTCAGTGCTACACAATTCCAGAACAAACCCAACTGAAAACCACCCAGAAATGTGCAAAAGCAAAAATCCACAGAACAGGGCTCCTTCCACAGGGGAAGAGTCCATCTCCAACATCTGCACACAAGTTCCATCCCAAAACAGAGTTAACCACTTATCCCTTCCCTCAACCCATTTTTTCCTTGCCTGCTTACCAAGGACATAGATCCATTTGCTTGTCTGCCTACGCCTTCAGCTTGACACAAAAGACAAGAAATTGAAGCAGTTAGTGTAGGTTACAAAACCAAATCTCAATCATTAAAAAATGCAAGGCTTTCATATTCTCCCACATTTCCCCGATAACAGTATCTTTCGTGTCCATTAAAAGAGCAAAAACCGTAAGAAAAGTTTCCTAAATGTACTACACAACTCCCATGCACATGCCAACAGCTGTCTAACCAATAAACTCACTGGACTTTATATAACAATAAGCAGTCTACACAAATGTACCTAAAACAAACATACGCCCAGAGTATACCCAAAATGCTCCATCACACCTCCTAGGAGGGGGAAGAACTCACCCGTCTCGATCCTCTGATGCCGCTTTTAACTTGCACCCCACTCCTCCGGCAGATCTTCACAGAAACATCCCAGAGCCCAACCCCATCTGTGCTGCACATTTGGTCATGAAAGATCCACTCTCTGAAGCACAATCCTGCTCACTTCATCTGGCAGCAGAGCCTGAAATGGAGAGAAGGATTTAGACCAAGTCCTCTGCACTTCTTAGAAACAGTCAAGCCAGCATTTCCACTCCCAACATACAGTGTAACACCTGTCCAGCACTAACCAACAGGAAAATGCCCTGCCCAGGGAGGAGAGCAGTTCATGTGCCAACCCCCATCGAGAGAACCTCAATGCCATCTCCAGCAAGGACTCAACACTGGAGACAGCAGCTGGTGTGCCAAGTCACCATCATACTGCTGTGTATCTAAAGTGATTCGTTACATGTGCACTCGTGAAATAAAATCTCATACAAAGCACTAATTCCATCTTCCAGAGCCAGAATGACAGCCAGTCAAATGCACATGAGTATACAGATAGCTCAACCAAACAGGGAGGAAAAATAAGCCAGAAAAAAACACCACTGTGACTCAATGTTTAGCACATTAAAGCATCACATCAAGAGCTCAAAGCTAGGCCTAACCCAAAAGCAGCTAGTCAACCTTCAAAAAAACGTCTTACACACAAGGACAAATTAATTTCATTTGATTTGGACATGATTAGAGAAACAAGTGAAACTCACCACTGCTCCAGGAACACAATCCTCCTAGATACTTGCTTCGCAACTGCTCCAAGATCCATAGGCATCCAGGAAATTTAAGGATAACCTGCAAAACATCTCTTCACTCTCCACTGTTAAAAGCACAGAAGTTCAATACTTGCATCAAATCAAACCGAATGTATTGTTTTAGCCAGCCACTGAGCTCCCTGTCAACAGCATGGTGTCATGTACCCATGTGTTAAAAGACAGTGACTCCTGCAAACTCTCCATCACACAGCAAACAAGTTGAGCAATTCAGGCAGTAACCAAAAACACTGTTTTTCTCCTCTTTCAATAGAAGATATCCAAAGAATCTCTGGTTTCAAAACTCCATCTTAATTGTCACCAACTCACTGAAATTCACATGCAGTACAAAAAGCATTCATGTACTTCAGATCCCAGGTGCATCCATCTGCAAACATAGGTGACCAGCTCAACTCCTCCCTCAAAATTGAGGGAAAAGCTTCTAGCTTAGATTCTACTGTCCAAAACCCCAGGTAAACAGGGATGACCAAATCCATTTACAGTTGTATTCCATGTAGACAAGTTACTGTAGCAGTTGCAATTGTTTAAAAGAAAACAAACGAGAGTCCTCTAACAATAGCATTACAGTTTTCCATGCAGCCCGCCCTTTTCACAGAGCACAGTACACAACCACTTCCAGGTAGCTGGAAACTCATCCCTCCCCTTTCTGCACTAAAACAGACAACCTTACTTTCAATGAAAACAATTTGGTTTTAGGGCAACTTAATCCTTACAGTGAACCCCAGCTGCAATTCTAGTCTAGACTGTACCACATCTGCAAGTTACTCAGGTGGAGATTTCATCCTCTGCACTTTTTAGAAACATTCAAGACATTTCCACAGCAAACTTTGTTCATTCAAGACAAGCCAACAGGAAAACCCCCAGTCCAGGGCTCAGGTGCAGTGCCTGTGCCACCACCCATCAACAGAACCTGGCTGACATGACAAGGAGTCTGCTGGTGTGCCAAGTCTCTAATATTGCAGTGATTTACTTTGAAATGCACCCATGAAAAATCTTTCAGTGCCAGAAAGACAGCCAGTGAAACAATGCTTCACAAAGAAAACAATTACCAAGAAAAATAAACCAACAGTTACATTTTGCACATTTAGTCTGTTGAGCTGAAGGAAGCTTAAATTGCCCACCAAGTCACAAACATGAGCCGCATCCAAAATCAAAAAGGCATTTAAACATTTTGTATAAACTTGTTATAAAAGGAAGTTATAAAGGAGCCAGTAGCTTTACACTAGTTGTCAATTTCAGCTGTGACTCTGAACTCATGTATTCACCAAAATATGACTGACAGAATTAGGCGATGCACCTAGACAGGTTTTCTGCCTTCCACATGGACAGAACTGCAGAGTCCAGTAAAACCAGAGGCGAGGATGTATGCATTTATTAACATGTGGTGCAACAATGCATCTACCATCACAGAACACTGCTCAGCCACTCTAGATTTTCAATAATCTGCTGAGGGCATTTACAACTTATCACCATCTACATTCCCCCCCCCGGTTCAAATGACAAGGAAGCACTAGAAGTACTATACACTGCTCAGATCGGTCTCTCCTCCCCACATACAGTAAACTGTGCAGGCAAGCAAAACTAGCAGTCAGAATGGCAGCCACACAGGGATCACACAGACATACAGGAAAATGCATTATTCACTAGCTACATCAAGATTTGCTGGCAGTGGAACACTCAAAACAATAACTTTTTCCTAAACCGAAACCATAAAGGTTCACAACCTAATCCAAACGAGGTATGAAACATTCAAATTAGGCAATAAATCAAAACTCAAGTCAGCTATCAATCTAAAGAAAGGTATTAAACACGTAAAAACACTTAAATAAAAATTAGAAGAACACTTCAGCACTCATGACCCAACACGCATGTGGGACGGTATAGACTACGAAAGAAAGAACATTGTGCACCTGCCCATGATGCCTCCCTGCACAACAAGCTCAACACCTTTTACACTCCGTTTGAATCCACTCAACAGAACTGCACCCTCCGCGACCGACCAGGTGCTCTCGGTGTCTGCAAATGTGGAGGAGATCTCTGCTAAAAGTGAACACACACAAGGCCCGATATCATTCCCAGTCGCATGCTCAGAACCTAAACCAATAAACTGCCAAATGTATTCAGACATTTTCAGCACGTCTTGGTGCTTGTCTTGAAGCAGGTGGGGACTACAGCTTGGCCCCATCATCCCAATACCAAAGAAAACCACAGTAACATGCCTTAATGACTACCACACGGTGGCACCAACAACCGTCATGGTAAAGTGGTTCAAGGGCTGGTCATGGGGCACATTGAGGACACCATTCCCGACACTAGACCCGTACCAACAGATCCACAGATTACAGTCTTCATTGCCATACACACTGCCCCATCTCATCTGGATTAAAAAAAAACATTCACTAACTTACAATCTGCTTTTATCATTCCAGAAACAAGAAACTCGGTGCACTGGGTCTCAATACCATCCTCTGCAAATGGGATTTGGGACTTTGACAGGCAGACCCCAGGCTGTCAGGCTTGGAAACCACACCTCCAGCACACAAACTCTGAACACTGGGGTCCCCCAGGGGTGTGTGCCAAGTCCATTGTCCACCTGTCTGATTAAGAAAGCACAACAGCCTGTATTTCCAAGAAGGCCAAGATGTCCCCAGAACCTCGCCAACTTATACAGATGCACAACAGAAAGTACACCGACAGGTTGCATCTGCAGTATTGCCGACCACAAAGCCCTACAGCAGGTGGTGAAAACTGCCCAGTCCGTTTATGACAGACTGTGCTTGAGGAAAGCTCCAAGCAAAGACTCCACGCACCCAAGCAAGAAGAGTGTTTGACCCTCTACCATCCAGAAACCGGTACCGGAGCACTCGGGCCCATATTACCAAACTCCATTTTTACCCCCACACTATTAAACTGCCAGCCACTCACCCATGATCTGAACCCTCACTGTACCTTCTCTTAAAGCTCAAACACATTGAAATCTACCTCAACCTCACATGTCAAGAAACTCACTCCCCATAACTTTAGATCCTTTATTTCATAGTTGATGCATGATTTTGCACATTGCTTCTTTTTTGTACTACTTACCATCCGAGAGCTAGTTATATAGCATTTTGTTACACCATATACCTCTATATGAGTATGACCATCTCTACACTTTCCCAAATCAAAGAAGAGAAACTAAAAGGACAACTCACCAATGCTAGAGGGACATTGTCCTGCATGACTACCTTTGCATGTGTTCCTACATCCACAGCTGCCCAGCAGATTCAGCAAGGGCAGCTTCAAACCCCTCCTTGCTTTCTGGTGTTCCATCTGCAGGACTTCAATACTCACAGAAAGGAATTAGATCACACTCCTGATGCCTTTCAGACAGCCAATACTGTTCCATGTCTGCATTCAGGTGGGCAGGGACTGGGGAGCACCCATCATGGCATTCCACTCTAAAAACAAAACTCATTCATACCACTCAGCACCACCATGGTCTAGCCTCATTGAGAGAGGCTGTTCTGTAAACATCATTGACCAAGATACTGACACTTCTCCTGAGACCAGGGGGTGAAAACCATCCCATCTCTGACAGCTGCCTCTCAGTGCACCAACAAAGAACAAAACAAAATGTCCGTTTCCCTCCTCCACACAACATTAAAAGCTCTCCTCACACTGACCTGCATCTCCCCTTGTTCACCGAGGGAAGCCCAAGTCCACTTCTCAAGCAGTAACGCTCCTTGCTTCCCACTGAGACGGATCTGGGAAAACAGCACCTTGTGGAAAATAAAGAAAAATCAGAACCCCCACATTCAATCATTTTTGACATTGATGCCAAAAAGATCAAACACAGATAACATCTTAAACAACCTATACTAAAAATGCAAGATGAGTTAGGAGTAAACTAATAAGGCAGTGGGATCAAACGTTTAAACATCACCAGTATTAACACTTTTCCAATCTGCTGGAATGCACATGTAGAGTCACAGGTTCTTGCAAGTGTGTAAGTATTCAGCATGTTAAAGTGTGACATTATCCACCAGAATTGGTCCAAAAACTAAACACTAAATGGTTATATAGCATCAAGTTTGCCATGGATAAGGTTAGACGGGAAAGTGAAACTCACCTCCGCTCCAGGGACATGTCCTCTATTACACCACCTTTGCACCTGCTCCAAGATCCATGTGCATCCAGGAATTTCAAGGATTGCTTGCAGCACCTCTTCGCTTTCCACTGTTCAAACCACAGACTTCATTACTTACCAATGGGCATCAACCGGTCACACAGCTGGTATCCAGTGAGCTTCCTCTGAGCAGGGTTCTCCAAGCCTGTCACTGCACTGTGCATTCAGCTGGCCAGGAACTGCGGAGCACTGATTGAACTATAATCAAATTTGCAGATCTGCATCACTGCTGACCCATCTCAGGAAAAACAGCTAAACTTCCACCTCCTCTACTTACCTTCAAACCCACCTACACCTAGGCCTCAAGAGTGCACCGATCCGAGTGAGAGCAAATAACATATCCACACCGAAGACGAGGGTTACGGCCCAAGAACATCAGCCAGTAGGATGATTGGTTTACCCACCATTTCCACCTTATTCAAAGGCTCGGGACTTTCTGTAGATGAGAACTTGAAGCAGGTGGATCACCTCACCTTATTCAGGACAAAGCTAGCCTCCTTTCTTCTGAGCCAGACCATCATGCAGCATGGCATCTTGGAAACTGACACTACTAACATTTTGACAGTTCTGGATCTTGTTGCAATACCCCAGGCCAGTTTTCACGCTGGACTTAGATGCTGTTGCCTCACTTGAGATTAGCTTGGATACTGACTGAAACCAGAAAAGAACTATTCAAATCTGTCAAAAAAAGAAAAGGTAGAAAATTTGAGAACCAAACTAAAAACCTTTAGCTTAACCAGCTGACCAAGATACACGTTACCAAACCTATTTACAGTAGTTCATGTAGACATATTGCACATTCAAGCACAACCTATCCTTAAAATCCAACCACCACTACCAAAAAACAGAATTGATTACGCATACAAAGTTGCATATCCAAATAAAATAGTACTTGAAATTCAATTTTTAAAGAGACCCTAAAAGTGTATACCTAGTGCAGCAGAACCTTTGCCTTAAACTTCATTTGAGCCAAGCCGCTTCTGGTTTTGCAAAAAAAAAACCAAAACACCAAGGATCCACAGCAGTATGAAATCAAAACACTCCATCTTCAGTACCAAACAGCTACAGCCTTAACTGAGGTGAGAAGGCTTTAGAGCTTAAGCACTTTAAGCTGAAACAAAAGCACGCAGTACTCGAAACTGATTGATAGGGCACCACGTAGATTGAAGTCTTTCAGCTGCATCACACTTGGCCATCATAGAGATAACACTTTGAACACATACCGATGAACCCGTGGTCAAACCAAGACTCGCATTCCCAAATGACTAGAAGCACCTTTAAAAAGGCTTTCTGAAAGATCAACAGAACCACTTAACCAAGTTTCACAGCCAGTTTTATGCCAATAACAGTTTGTGCTCATGGTTAAAGTACACATCCAGTAGACAAAAGTCCCCTGGCAGTCTTCATGCAGCTCTCTCCCTCACAAGGCACAGTACACAACCACTTCTAATCAGCTGGAAACTCACTCCCCTTATTGCACTAAACCTCTGACAGGATTGATTGTGATGAACATTCACAGAATACAGTCTCACTGGTTAATCAGAAAGATGACATACTCAGCTTAGTTCCCCCCTTTAGTTTACTCAATTCACTTTAAAATTTCCAATGTAAGATTTAGTTACATGTGTGCACCCATGAAATAAATCTTACATATGGACAATTCTCTAATTTTCCAGTCATACCATAAACAATTTTGCCAAATGCTCCTCAGTGCTTCCATCCCCCGATTAACCAGTACTTATGCTAGTGACACTTTACCATTAAGGCTACAAAACCAACAAAGAACCCCAGCAACTGCAGGCTACATAATCAGAGTCCCCTCTTACCTGGAACAAAGTCAACTTTGGCTCGACCAGCCAGGTGGCTCAGGTGCTCCTGGGAACGGCCATCAAAAGGCTGGTGTGCAGAGCAGCAGTCGGAAAAGAAAGCCGCTCCTACCTTTTTAGGTGGTTCAAGCCCACAGCTACCCCACACAACCTCAGCAGTGTCTACTCTTGAATGGTAAGGAACTGTTCTGTGAACATGACACCACTCTTCTCTTGAGACCAGGAGCTAGAAACCTCAATAGCATCCTTTCTCCAGTGACCATCCTCATCTTTAACCACTGTAAAAGAAGCAAGACTAACCCCTCCCATCCTCCACACAGAGGACCAGGATGTGCTGTGCAATAGAGCTGCAATCCTAGTCTAAAGCGTACCACATCTAAGTAACTCAGGTGTCAAATTTAGACTTGATCCTCTGCACCTTTTAGAAACAGTCAAGCCAGCATTTCCACTTTCAACATTTTTTCACAGCAAACCTTGTTCAAGAAAAACAGACACCCTGAAGAAAGCAAAGAGAAAAGCCCCAGTCCGGGGCCCGTGCCACAGGGGAGGGATCAAGTGCCGTTCCCGTGTCAACACCCATCAGGAGAATCTGGCTGACATGCCGTCTCCTCAGAGCTGGCACACCAGCAGACTTCTGGCTGGTTACAAGTCATTCTTGTACTGCAGTGCATCTAAAAGGGATTTACTTCAAAGTGCAATCATGAAAAATTAATAAATTCAGGCTTTCAGAGCCAGAAAGACAACCAGTGAAGTGAAACACTGCTTAACCAAGACAGATAAGCATTTCCAAGAAATAGACCAACAGCTCCACAAATTGTGTGCATTAAGCTTAAGGATGCTTTAATTGCCCACCAGAAATTGTATACTTAAGCCTCATCCAAAATTGAAAAGACATTTAAACATTTCGTATAAGCCAACAAGACTTGTTTCCTAGTTATAAAGGAGACAGGAGCCTTAATCATTTAGCTCTAGTTCTCAATTTCAGTTATGACTCTGGAGTCCGTCTGTTTTCACCAAAACATAGCCAACATAGTATTAAAGACCCTGCAATACACCTAGATGGGTTTTCTGCCTTCCACATGGATAGAACTACAGAGTCCGGTAAATCCAGAAGTGGGGGAGTTTGCATTTTTATTAAACACATGGTGCAACATCTTCCATCATGAAACACTGCTCACCCCCTCTGGAATTTAAAACTTATAGGTAGATACTTTGATCATGAGGGAAATTGCAGTGCAACAGCAGCTTAACAGTCAACAGCATTGTAATGAATGATACAATCAGTACAGTGAGAAGCGCACTAAGAAGAGTTACTCACAGTCCAGAACATACAAAGAACAAACCAAAACAGTACACGCAGAGTTGTGTTGCACAAGTACCTGGCATATTGCACAAAAACCATTGTAGCAGTTTACCGTTCAGACCGTTTATGACTGCCATCTACATCCACCCCTGACCAACAGCAAAGAAGCACTAGAGGTACTGTACACTGTTATCAGCAGGAATCTGCACATCCCGACAACCTTTATAGTCTTGGGTGACTTTAATCCTATAAATCTCAACCCCATTCTCCCAAAATACCATCAGCAAGTCTCCTTCCCAACGAGGCAAGAAAACACTCTGGACCACGTTTACACCAACATTCAGAATGCTTACAAGGCTGTACCCCTCCCCCACTGTGGAAACAGACCAATCACCATTTCTCCTCCCCACATACAGACAGCTGCACAGGTGAGTGAAACCAGCAGTCAGGACAGTGAAAGTGTGGCCTGAAGGAGCTGAATCACTCCCGCAGGACTGTTTTGAAGGCACTGACTGAGGTGTTTTTAAAGAGGCAGCCACACAGGGATCGTACATCAACATATCGGTCACTAGCTACATCAAGACGTGCTGGCAATGTGATAAAAGTAATAAAAGCATGTCCTAAATGGAAACCATGGATGAACAGATGTCTGCAACATTCAAATCGGGCAATAAATCACAACTCAAGTCAGCCAGTATCAACCTAAAGAAAGGTATTAGACATGCAAAAATCACACTCAAACAGGAACTGGAGGAACACTTCAGCACTATTGACCCAAAGCGCATGTGGCAAGGTATACAGGCCCTCACAGACTACAAAAAGGCAGAACATCTGCCCATGTTGCCTCCTTGGCTAACGAGCTCAACGCCTTTTATGCTCAGTTTGAAGCCAGCAACTTTTTTATCCACATCTAGATAAAAATAAAAACATACACAAGATTACTATTCATCTACTTCAGCTCAGCTTTTAATACCATCATTCCAGAAACTAAATCAAGAAACTCAATGCACTGGGTCACGACACCACCCTCCCCAATGGGACTTTCCGACAGGCAGACCTCCAGCTGTCAAGCTTGGAAACCACACCTCCAGCACAAACACTGAACACAAAAGTCACCCGGGGGTGTGTGCTTAATCCATCGTCCACCTGTCCGATTAAGAAAGTGCAACAGCCTGTATTTCCCCCAAGATGATGGTTAAAGGCGGCTAAGACATGCCCCCAGATTCTCACCAACTTTTACAGATGCACTACAGAAAGCACACTGACAGGTCACAGTGTAGTATGGCAACTGCAGTATTGCCGACCACAAAGCCCTACAGCAGGTGGTGAAAACTGCCCAGTCCATCACTGGGGTTACTCTCCCATCCAAGCCATTTATGATGGAGAGTGCTTGAGGAAAGCTCTAAGCATCAAAGACCCCACACACCCCAGCAAGAAGACTGCTTGACCCTTTACCATCTGAAAACCAGTACCAGGGTATTCGGTCCCAGACTCCGTTTTTACCCATGCACTATTAAACTCCCAGCCTCTCACCCATGAGCTGAGCCCTCAATCAAATCTCAAACACACACATTGAAATCTACCTCACTCCCCATAGATTTTCTATCCTTTATTTCATAGTTGAAGTATAATCTTGCACATTGCCCATTTTTCTTTTCTTTTACAAAAAGTATTGTTTTGTACTGCTTAACATCCAAGAGCTAGCCAAATAGCATTCCGTTATACCATATACAAGTATAATGACAAACTTGAACTCTACACTTTCCCAAATCAAAAACAAGATGCAAAAGGCCACAACTCACCTATGCCGTAGGAACAATGTCCTGCATGACTACTGTACCTTTGCATGTGTTCCAACATCCATAGGTGCCCAGCAGATTCACCAAGGGCAGCTTAAAACTCCTCCTTGCTTTCTAGTGTTCAACCTGCAGGACTTCAATACTCACAGGTCACACTCCCAATATCCATTCAGATAGCCAAGTCTGTTCCATGGAAGCTCATCTCCAAACAAGACGTCCATCAGCACTGTCTGCATTCAGGTGGGCAGGGACTGGGGAGCACCAATCGTGGCATTCCACTCTAAACTGCAAACAGTATTCCAGAGTCACTCATACCACTCGGCACCACTGTGGTCTAGCCCCATTGAGAGAGGCTGTTCTGTGAACATAACCGACCAAGATACCAACACTCTTCTCTTGAGACCAGGAGCTGAAAACCTCAAAAGCATCCTTTCTCCAGTGACAGTCCTCATCTGACAGCTGCCTCTCAGTGCACCAACTGCAAGGACAAAATAGGACTGTCCATTCTCCTCCTCCACACTACCACCATGCAGACTGCACGCAGTTTAAAAAAAGTGCCCCTCGCACTGACCTGGATCTCCCCTCTACCTACTTTCAGCTCCCCTTGTTCACAGAGAGGATCCCAAGTAGTAGCACTCCTTGCTCTCCACCAAGACAGATACAGGAAAACTGCATCCTGTGGAAAAGAAAGAAAAAAAATCAGACCCCCCACCACATTCATTTACATCAAAGCCAAAAAAGATAACCAATTAAGCAAAACAATTAAACAGAACATGATCTATACTAAAAATGCAAGATGGGTTAGGAGTAAACTAATCAGGCAGTGGGATAATTAGTTTACTCCGTTTACTCTACTCCTGGTGATGAGAGGTCATCCGTCTGGGAGCAAAGGCCTGGTCAACCCTTCTGGTGGCAGAGAACCTAGTAGACAGATTTAGTTATGACCCTCTGCACTTAGAAACAGTAAGAACAATTACTCCCAGCTCCAGTTTTGTACTAAACTTCTAAAGTGTTTATGGTGCAGCATCTGTCCAAGATAAAATGGGAAAACACCCTGCAGAGAGCCAAGAGAAAACCCCCAGTCCAAGGCTCTTGCCACAGGGGAGGGATCCAATGCAGCTCCTCCCCTGTGAGGAGAGCAGTTCCTGTGCCAACACCCATCACGAGTACCTGGTCGATATGCTGTAACCAGCAAGGAGTCTACAGTGGAGGAAGCTGTTGGTGCACCACATCACTATTATACTACTGTGCATCTAAACTGATTTATTTACATGTGTGCACCCATGAAATAAATCAGATGCAAAGCAGTAATTGTCTTATAGAGCCAGAATGGACAGCCAGTCAAGTGCACATTAGTATACAAACACCCCAACCAAGCAGGGAGGAAAAATTACCCAGAAAAAAGCTTCACCTCCAGAAACGTAGTGTAAAATGTTCAGCATGTTAAAGTGTGACGTTATCCACCAAAAGAGGTCCAAGAGCTTAACATGTAGCCTACTCCAAAAGGAGCTTTTCATCCTTCAGTAAACAGCTCTGACAAGCAAATACTAAGTGGTTATATACTGTAGCATCAAGTTTGCTATGGATAAGGTTAGACAGGAAAAGAGAAACTCACCTCTGCTCCAGGGACATGTCCTCTATTACACCACCCTTGCACCTGCTCCAAGATCCATGTGCATCCAGGAATTTCAAGGACTGCTTGCAGCACCTCTTTGCTTTCCACTGTTCAAACCACAGACTTCATTACTTACCAATGGGCATCAACAGGTCACACAGCTGGCATCCAGTGAGCTTCCTCTGAGCAGGGTTCTCCAAGCCTGTCACTGTACTGTGCATTCAGCTGGCCAGGAACTGCGAAGCACTGATTGAACTATAATCAAAATCACAAATCCACATCACTGCTGACCCATCTCAGGAAAAACAGCTACACTTGCACCTCCTCTACTTACCTTCAAACCCACCTATACCTAGGCCTCAAAAGGGCAAGATCAAATGCATATCCACACCAAAGATGCCAGTAACGGCCCAAGAACGTCAGGCAGTAGGATGATCGCTTTACCCACCATTTCCACCTTATTCAAAGGCTCGGGAGTTTCTGTAGATGAGAACTCAAAGCAAGATGATCACCTCACCTTATTCAGGACAAAGCTAGCTTCCTTTCTTCTGTGCCGGACCATCATGCAGCATGGACATAGACACCACTAACATTTTGACAGTTCTGGATCTTGTTGCAATACCCCAGGCCAGTTCTCACCCTGGACTTAGATGCTGTTACTACACTTCCTTGAGATTAGCTTGGATACCGTCTGAAACCAGAAATGAAAAATCAAATCTGTAGCAAAAGGAAAAAAGGTAGAAAATTGAGACAACCAATTAAAAACCTCTAGCTCAACCAACTGAACCTTATAACCAAAATACATGATTGTTACCAAATCCATTTACAGTAGTTCACTATGTAGACATATTGCACATTCAAGCACAACTTACCCATCCTTAAAATTCAACCACCACTACCAAAAAACAGAACCAATTATGCAAAGCTGCATATCCAAATTAAATAGTAATTGAAATTCAATCTTTTTAAAGACCTTAAAAGTGCATACCTAGTGCAGCAGAACCTTTGCCTTAAACTAAATTTGAGACAATCCACTTCTGGTTTTGCAAAAAGAAAAACATTCCACAGCAGTATGAGATCAAAACACGTCTTCAGAACCAAACAGCTACAGTCTTAACCAAGGTGAAAAGGCTTTAGAGCTTAAACACAAGAAACAAAAGCACAAACTACTTGAAACTGATTGATAGGGCACCACGTAGATTGAAGTCTTTGAGCTGCATCACACTTGGCCATCATGGAGATAACACTTTGAACACATACTGATTAACCCATGATCAAACTAAGCCTCACATTCCCCAGTGACTAGAAGCTCCTTTAAAAAAGTTTCTGAAAGATCAACAGAACCACTTAACCAAGTTTCACAGCCAGATTTATGCCAATAACAGTTTGTGCTCATGGTTAAAGTACACATCCAGTGTACGAAAGTCCCCTGGCAGTCTTCATGCAGCTCTCTCCCTCACAAGGCACAGTACACAACCACTTCCAATCAGCTGGAAACTCACTCTCCTTTGTGCACTAAACCTCTGACAGGATTGATTGTGGTGGACATTCACAGAATACAGTCTCACTGGTTAATCAGGAAGACTCCATACTCAGCTTAGTTCCCTTTAGTTAACTCAATTCACTTTAAAATTTCCAATGTAAGATTTAGTTACATGTGTGCACCCATGAAATAAATCTTGCATACTAAAAATTCTCTAATTTTCCAATCATACCATAAACAATTTTGCCAAATCCCCCCCAGTGCTTGCGCAACACTTTCAGTATTTGACTTCCATCTCCTGATTAACCAGTACTTATGCTAGTGACACTTTACCATTAAAGCTACAAAAAACCAACAAAGAACCCCTGCAGTTGCAGGCTACATAATCCCCTTACCTGGAACAAAGTCAACTTTGGCTCAACCAGCCAGGTGGCTCAGGTGCTCCTGGGAACAGCCATCAAAAGGCTGGTGTGCAGAGCAGCAGTCGGAAAAGAAAGCTGTTCCTACCTTTGAAGGTGGTTCAAGTGGTGTCAAGCCCACAGCTGCCCCACACATCCTCCCCAGTTACATTTGAGTGGTAAGGAACTCACTGATCTGACTGGGTCTCCCGACATGGTATTTCACTGTTTGAACCCATCTCCAAGGAGGCTCAAGAGGAGGAGGCTGCTGGTGCTACAACTGCTTAAGCAAGAAACATCACCAAAACAAATGCCTACAATAAAGAAACCTACAGTTCAACAGGAAGCTAAACTTGCCCAGTAAGTCCCAAAACTAAGCCTAGTATAAAACAGAAAAGGCATTGCATTTGGAATTTGCTAGAAAAGACACTTAAACCTGACTCCATATAAACAGTTTTAATTGAACACTATAGTTGGATATTTCCATTGTCTTTGATTTGGGAAAGGGTAGAGAACCACAGTCCCAAGATGCAAAGTGCCAAAACTCAATGAGTGGACAATGTTCTGCACATACTCCCCAGGTGTTTAATATTCACAGAACATTCCTGCTATTCATTCAGACGGCCAATACTGTTCAATGGATTCTCATCTCCAAACAAGTTGTCCATCAGCACTGTTCAGGGACTGGGGAGCACCACTCGCAGCATTCCACTCTAAATAAAAACATTCCAGTCACTCATACCCCTCAGCACCACTGTGGTCTAGCCTCATTGAGAGGCTGTTCTATGAACAAATGTCCAAGATACCACTCTTCTGTTAAACCAGGAGCTAGAAACCTCAATAGCATCCTTTCTCCAGTGACCAACCTCATCTTTGAGGACTGTAAAAGCAAGACTAACCACTCCCATCCTCCACACAGAGGGGACCAGGATGTGCCGTGTAGGCTGCTCCCAACTTCAAAAGCTCTCCTCACACCAACCTAAATCTCTCCTTCGCTTACCTTCAGCTCACATTGTTCACTCGGCGCAGCCCAAGTTCACCAGCAGTAATGCTCCCTGCTCCCCCGTTCTCAGTCTGACAGCCGTCATCTGCTCATTGGAAAACGGTGTAAAAAAGGAATTGAATCACTACACAGATCCTTAAATTCCTGGTGGAGCCATCTCAAATGCATACACTTCCACAAAACCCCAACCTTAAATACTAGTCTATCCCTGACCCAAACAACTGTTCAGGCCTGCTCACTCCAGAAATTCTTGCATCACAACACTGACTTGAATACTGAAGATGACAGATTGCAAGTTAAAATTGGTTACAAAATCAAAGACTCAGTTCTCCATGCAGTAAACTAAAGATAAGGCATGGCTCTCAGATTGTCCTGCATCTCTAACCTGATAACCGTCTTACAAGTCCAAAAAAATAGCCAAGAGTAACAGGAGTTTACTCACTATGCTACATGTCCCATGCACATGCCAAAAGTCATCTGCCCAATACACCCTAGACAGTCTACACAATTGTACGTGAACCCAGAGTATCCGGGTGTATGTACTGCACCCAATGAAAACTTTCCCCATGTAGCTAATGTACACATTGTAGTCAAACCTGAATCCTCTGAAGTAAATGACATTCAGACTTGGAACAAGCTCCCTACTCCTCCAGTAGACCTTCACCGAAAAAGACCTGCCCCATCTGCGCTCCACTCCTGGAGATGAAAGGTCCTCCCTCAGGAGCACAAGCCTTCTCATCCCTACTGGAAGCAGAGAGCCTGAAATGGAGAGAAGGATTTAACCCAAGTCCTCTACCTTTCTTAGAAACGGTTAACCCTGCATTTTCGCTACCAACAGGGTCCAAGTCAAACCAACAGGACAACACCCCACAGAGAGCAAAGAAAATCCCCCAGTCCACTGTCGTGCCACAGGGGAGCAAGTGTAGTTCCTGTGCTTACACCCATCAAGAGAACCTGGCTGACACGCTGTCTCCTCAGAGCTGTAACCAGCCGGGAGTCCAATTACTCAGGTCACAATTGAACTAAAGTGATTCATTTACATGTGTGCACCCATGAAATAAATCAAATACAAAAGCATTCATTTAGTCTTTGAGAGCCAGAATGACAGCCAGTCAAGTGCCTCACCCAATCAAGGAGTAAACATCACCCAAAAGACAGACAATACAAATCCAAAATTACACCTCATTTCTAAATGGATAGCATGTTGACAATGAGGTCCAAGAGTTTAACACTCAGCCTACACCAAAAGTACCTTCTCCTCCATTATAAAATTCTTACAAATGAGGGGGTCATTGGATCAATTTGGACTAAGCAACATGAAAGATAGCCAAAAGTGAAACTCACTCACCAATACTAAATGTTTATAGAGCATCAAATGTGGTTTGGACTAGGTTAGAGGGGAGAAGAATTAAACTCACCTCTGCTCCAGGTACCGTGTCCTCCTAGAGTATAACTGCTCCAAGATACATGGGCATTCAGGAAATGTAAGGACAGCTTGCAGCATGTCTTCACTCTCCACCGTTTAATGTGGAAAACACCAATACTCACGGTAGGGCATCACCACGTCACAGCTGGTACTCCATCAGCCAGTGAGCTTCCTATGAACAGGAAGCCCCAGGCCCGTCACTCCACACTGTGCATACAGCTGGCCAGGGATCAAGAAACATCACTGCTGACCAGCCTCACGCAAGAGTTTCATGCAGTAGGATGATTGGCTTACTGTCCACTGTACGCAGAGGCTTGACAATCTTGGCTGAGCATCACCTCAGCCTTATCCACACAATACCAGTTACCTCTTCTCAGACGTGGACCGCAAGCTGTGATCAAGTCACTCCTACAAACTGTCCATTGCAGCACTACCGATGTCAGCGATTCATGCAGTTACTGAAGAGACTTCAGCTAGTGTCTAGTTCTTCCATTGACATGGCAGATTTCCAGGGAATATGCTGTTGCAATACTCCATGACAGTTGTCACTGGCAAACAAGATTAATTCAACAAGTTCAAATTCAGTGCATCCATCCCAAAACGGATCAACTCCACCCTCGACCCAGACAGATCAGAGCCTACCCATAAACACTGGCTCCTACGAGAAAAATAAAAACATTTATAAAACTAAAACTTGACATTGCACAGTGACTAGACACTCCTACAAATGTTTTCTAAAAAGTCTCTTGAGAACCACAGTAGTACGAGACAAAACCACTGACCATGTTCAGTACCAAACCGCTGCAGCCTGGACTGAAAAGGTTTTAGCCTTAATCATTCACAACAATTGCAACTCAAAAGCACAAATAACACTCAGCCTAGTGATGGGCCACAACCAATGGATTTAAACCGTCGAGCCACTACATGCATTCTACCAGCAGGGAGATTACAGCCTGTACACATGCAGATCAAACCTTAAATAAAAGCAAGTCTCATGTCCCCCAGTGACTAAACTCCCCAGAAAATTCTTAAAGTTCAACAACCACTTACCCAAGTTAACACCTTTACTGCCACAGCTCCTGTATATTGACTATTCTACAGGATATTAAAAGAAAAAAAAAGCACAAAACTCCAAACCTATTGATAAACCACTGTAAAAGGATAACCAAAACAAAACACTTCATTTTCATCTAATAAAATCTCAGGGCTGCAGTAAATCTGATCACACTGGCTTGCAAACCTAGAACAATTTAGATTAAAATCTCAAGAGGCCAGTACACTTACCTACCACAGTACTACTAACATTTTAAAAGCCAAAAACCACCTCAATCACATCTTCACTTGCTGCAGCTGGGAACAAACTGGCTGCAGGGCTGCCTTATAAAACTCCTCAGGGTGATTAACAGGAGCCAATCCCAACCTGTGCTCAGTGTCCCACCTCCACTGATTCCAATTTAACAACTGCTTCCAATGACTAAACTAGCACTTACCACCTTATCTGTTAATCAGATGAGATTTAGATAGTTAATGGATTACAATCAACTGTAGAGAACTACACCCCACCACTATTAAGCCATTAGTTATCTCCAACTAAAAAGAAATTACCCTTTATTTTTACAAAAAAAACTGGAGGAACAGATGACTTAACCATGTGTTCAGTGTGGGAAGACTAGAGAAAGGTCTGATATCTGAAACACTTAAAGCAGAAATTAACCAGTCCAGACAATGATCAATTTGCATATATGACTCAATTACATGCAGCACTTTATGGTCACAAGAGTTAGCATGGAAACTGCTGAGCAAGAGACTTTAGGACAGAGGTCTTAGGTCTGAAAGATTCCATATTTGAAGGGAGCATGGCACTACCCACTTGATTCAAACCAGTTTGAAAAACAGATAAAATTAATGTAAAACCAAAAGAGACTCGAGCGGGAGGTATCCATTCGCCTTGAGAGCTCACATCTCCTACCACTATGGGCACAGAGTAACAAACAGATTCTGCCATCAGACTCCATCACAAATAAGTACAATTGACACCCCTGCATGTTGTCACACTCTCAAAAGAGAACAGTAGCCAAGAGAAAAATACCAAGTTCCTTGATGTACTACACTGAATGTTGTAGCTCTCAAGGCCATGTCAAGAATTACCCATGTTGCTACTACCAGAGTCTCATTTCACTTGTGAAAGGAATTAAAAAGGGAAAATTAATCTCCCACAGCAGTGTAATACAGATTGAAACCATGCCAAAATGCATTCAATTTAACAGATGATCAATATCCAGTTCACCATATGCACCAATTGAACCCAAAAGTTTAAAGTAGACTCAAATATACAATTTAACAGATTAATCAGTGTACATGAACATATCCACAGTACACCAAATGTACCTGCAAGTAACCAAAAAACCCTTCTGTATTAATTCTATCCTACTGGATGGAAACTCGCCTCAACCCCCAGTAGGACTCCCTGTCTTGAAACAAGCACCCCACACCTCCAGCAGCTCTTCACAGGAAGATCCCAGGTACCGGCTCCATCTGTGCTACATGCCTGGTGATGAAAGGTCCCTCCTTCTGGACCCAAGGCCTGCTTATCCCTTCTGACAGCAGATACCCTGAAATAGAGAAGGATTTAGACCAAGATCTCTGCACCTGTTAGAAACCGTAAGGAAGCTTCATCCCAGATCCAGTTTTGTACTAAACTGCCAAGATGTTCACAGTGCAGCACCTGTTCAGGACAGACCAACAGAGAAACAACATAGAGAGCAGAGAAGACTCCCAGTCCAGGGCTCTTTCCACAGGGAAAGGATCCAGTGCAGTTCCTGTCCTGTGAAGAGAGCAGTTCCCGTGCCGACACCCATCAAGAGAACCTGGCTGACATGCAGTCTCCTCAGAGAGGCAACCAGTAAGGAGTCTGCAGTGGAGGAGGATGCTGGTGTGCAGGGTCACTGTTGTAATGCAGTGTATCCAAATTCATTTACTTACATGTGTGCACCCATGAAATAAATCCCATAAACGCAGTAATTCAGACTTGGAGCCAGAATGACAGCCAGTCCAGTGCACGACAGCTTCAACCAAGCAGGAAACAAACCCAGAAGAAAGCCAAAAAGAAAAGGTTTAACTCATTAAACTATGTAAACCGCCAGAAGATATCCCAGAGCTTAACACTTGGCCTACTCCAAAAGTGCCTTTTCATCCTTCAGAAAAGTTCTTACACAAATAAGAATTAAAGGGGTCACAGAGTGATATAGAGTGTAGGTTAAGGAAAAATCAAAGATGGGGGTAAGAGTGAAACCCACCTCTGCTCCAGGGACCGTGTCCTTCTCAACACTACCCTTGCACCTGCTCCAAGATACATGGGCATCCAGGAAACTTAAGGACAGCTTGCAGCAACCCGTCACTCCACACCGTGCATTTAGATGGCCAGGGACTGGGGAGCACCAATCACTGTACTACAATCTAATACACAATCAGCACCACTGCTGGCTGGCCTCACTGAAAGAGCTCGACTTGCACCTCCTCTCTACTCCCCTTCAAACTCACCTTTACCTGGGCCACAAGAGCAATAATTGGATCAGCATTGAAGATGCAGATTATGGTCCAAGAACTTTAGGATTACTGACCAGTAATTTCCACCTTATCCAGAAGCTCAGTTTGACCAGATGGATCACCTTGCCTTTCTCAGGACAGAACTAGCCTCCTTTTCTCAGAGCTGGGACACAGCAGATCTCCAGGGGACCTCTGGGTCCTGTTGCAATATTAACAGTTGTCAACAGCCTTCTGAAATTCACATGCAGCACCAAACAAACTATTAATCCAGCAAGTTCAAATTCATATTCAGTGCATCCATCTCAAAACAGATGGACTCGACTCCACCCCAATCCTGACTGATCCTAACCTTAAACACTGGCCTTCCCTGACATTCGCTTGCAAGCTTCCCCAGGCAAGAGATTAGAATTCAATTTAGCTTTGCCCTACCCAACAAATACTCAGATCTTTAGGTCAATTTACAGAAGTTTAACATTCCTAAAGCAAAGGAAAAAGATTTCTACTACCCACACTTTTACAAAAGCAGGAACAAGTTTACAGTACAGAAAATTAACAGAGCAATTTTGCAAAGTTGTATAACCCATCAAATAGTGGTGGACATCAATGCATTTTTCAAGGCCTCAAGGCCCACCTAAAACATAGATTAAATTTACATCTGGGTTTTTTTTTTTACATAAAGAACATCAAGTTCCTCCCCCCCCAAAAAAAACAAATTAGGTTCCACACCAGTACAAAACCATCTTCAGTACTTAGCCGCAGCCTTGACTGGAGCTCCATAACAGGGGAAAGGCCTGAGTTTTAATATTAAAAAGTCAGGCACAAACAGCACTCAAAACCCATCGCTGGGCCACAGTACATGGATTTTACCCTTCCAGCCACATCCTGCTTTCTACCATCGGGGAGATAACATATACAGAACAAACCACTGGTAAAACAAAGCTTCACATTCCCTAATCGACTCCTTCAAATTAGTTCCAAAAAGGTGAACCAAACAGAATGGTTTATTACCACAGTGTCCTGTATGGTCACAGGTCAATATATAGGAGACAAAGGAAAAATCAGCAGCACTAAACAGGTTTTAACATGAGCACAAAGTCTTCTAGCAAAAGATGACAATGTCCATACTCTCTCCCTTCTCACAAGGCACAGTACACAATCACTTCCAGTCAGCTGGAAACTCATCCCTCCCCTTTCTGCACTAAACCTCTGACAGCATGGCTTTTAGTGCAGGAAATGGGGAAAAATACAGCCTCACTGGACTTAAATCAGGAAGTCCACCTTACACTAGACTGGAGCATAGGGTTCCCCATTCTTAAATTGGATTCAGTTCAAAATTTCAATGTAAGATTTAGTTACATGTGTGCACCCATGAAATAAATCTTACATACTGCCAATCTCTCTTTTCCACTGGTACCATTAGCAAAATCATTTAGCCAAATCTTTCCCCATGCTCACAACACTTTCAGTATTGGACTTCCATTCCTGATTTACCACTTCATTTAAGCTAGAAAACCCAACAAAGAACCAGCAGCTACAACTAAACAATGGCTTTAAAATCAGGGTCCCCTCCTGCCTGGAACAGTCAGCTATGGCTCAACCAGCCAGGTGGCTCAGGTGCTCCTAGAAACAGCCATCCCAAGGCTGGTGAGCAGAGTGGCAGTCAGAACAGAGAGCCGCTCCTACCTTTGAAGGAGGATCAAGCAATGTCAAATCCAGAGCTGCCCCACACAGTCACCCCGGTCTCTACTCCTGGGTGGTAGAGAACTCACTGAGCAGCTCTGACAGGGTCCCCTGACACGGCTGTTGTCTTGATTTAGAAACCAAGAACTCCTCAAGCAGACTTTGACAGAAGAGAAAGCACCCAGTCCAGAGTGTGCCACATCTGCACATTCCTGGCAAATACAGGTCATCCCTTTGGGGATGAAAGGCCAGGTCAACCCCTCTGACAGCAGAGAGATTTACATTTGGTCCTTAAAAGCAATAAGAATTGTTACTCCCAGCTCCAGTTTTGTACTATACATGTCAGTGCAGCAACCAAAAGTCAAGAGAAAAAACCTACACCTCAAATTAAACCAACATTCAAACATGATAGAAACCAACACTAGGCCATTTCTTAAGGGTAAAAAGAAACACTTCATTAATACTCACATACTGGTTATAAAAAGCAACATGTATATGGAAAATTAATCTTTAACCTACTCCACACAAAAGATAGAATACAAGAGTGAAACTCACCTCTGCCCCAGGAAGTGTCCTAGACACTACCTTTGCAACTGCTCCAGATCCATGGGCATCCAGAAAGTTCAAGCACCTCTTTACTTTCCACTGTTAAAACCACAGAACTTCAATACTTACAGGTACACATCAACAGGTCACACAGTGGGTATCCTTTTAGCCAGCCAGTGAGCTTCCTCTGAACAGTTCTCCAAGCCTGTCACTCCCCACTGTGCATTCAGATGGCCAGGGACTGGGGAGCTCTGAGCACTGCAGTGTAGTTTAACTCGCAGACACAAAAAGAACCACTGCTGACCAGCCTTATAAAAAGCCGTTCTGTGCACAGAACCCCAAGGTTTCCACACAGTTCCAACAAGATCCGAGCTAGAAACTCCACCAGCATCCTCTCTCAAATGAACGTATTCATTGTCACCATCTGGCTCTCAGAACAGCACCTGAAGGAGACAAGATTAGCAAAACACTGATGGCCACCCCACTGCCACAGAGAGGGGACCAGAACAAGTGCCATGCAGACTTCTCCCAGCATTAAAAGCTCACCTCACACGGACCTGCATCTCCTCTCTACTTACCTTCAGCTCACCTTGTTCACTGAGGGAAGGCCAAGACCACAAGCAGCAGCAGTTTTCTATAGTCCAGCAGAGACAAAAGCACCAGCATGTTAGACAGAGAAGGGTCTTCCCTGATGTCCCAGTGAAACTGTCAGGTCAGGATATAAAGCCTTTCTTGTTGCTGGTTTGAGCTCTAGAGAAGAGAATACAGTGTTTACCAACAAGAGTTTCATATACTAAAATGAAGTGTATAAAAGTTGGAAAACTAAAAACTATCTAAACCAAAAGCAAACAGACTTCACACTAATTAACTTCACCCCAAACTCTCAAGCATTGACATGTCTTAAAGTTCTTAAAAACACATCTATAAAAAGCTTTACAATTCCTCAACAACTCTTGGTTAAAAAAAGTAAAGCAAAATCACTTACCTTAAACAGTAATGACACTAAAAACTAACACCAACCAGTCAAACTACACAAAGCCTCAAACACTCTTTCGTTTGCTGTAGTAAAAGAAACCCGGCCTCCTGGGCTGCCTTGTATAATGACCTCACAGCTGTGGCCAATTTACCAGGAGCCAATCCCAGTGTCTCCTCAAAGGCCCACTACCAAACCCCCACCGCTTCTAATACAACACACACCTGCTTCCAACGACCAAACAAGCATTAGCCAGCTAACCTATTGATCTCTTCATCCCAAAGCCAAGTTAATTTCCAAATTACTACCAAGAACACTCGTTAAATAGCACCCTGCTCCTGTTATTCAATTAGCTGGAGTTTCTTAGTTATTAAACCACCTTTTTTCCCTTCAATTTAACTCATAAATGGTGAAAAGTGACTTGAAGCCAAACTGCAAATTATTCAAGATCCTTAAAGGGTCCTTTACATAATTCCAAATGTTCAAAGTGTATATATATATCCATACTGTATGTCACATATATAAACACAACACAGTTCGTTGTGTAACCAAACATAACTGCAACCTTGTCATTAACTTTTATTTGGTCAAAACAATCACTAATCACAAGAAAAAAAATACAAAATCACAAAAAATGACACTCCTACACTCCTGAAAAAATAAAAACAGTTAATTTATATGACAAATGAACATGGTGGAAGTACAATAAGTAATGGTTGGGCTCTTAAATGTCACATTTATATCTGCAGATGCCTAGAAACTCATCTCTCCTACATATGTGTGTGTTTACAAGGCTGTTTTTTTATTCAGGTCAGTTTATTTCATATATACACAAGTGCAATTAAATCCTTATTCACATGTATGGTCCTATAAAAAGACATTAAGGAACACCCCTTTTAACTGTGGGTTAAACCTGTTTCACAGCCACTACGACTGTCACCTGTGGATGCTTCACCATTCTCTGTTTTTGCTACATTCCATGGGGGAGGTGCCAGCCCTGCTCAGGGTATAAAACAGAGGACTCCCTTTACTCCCGTTTCCATTCAATGGTTCAAAAGAGGGGTGAGTATTGGTTGCTCTGTTGAGTAGAATGTGTTCTTGAGGTTTGCTGTAATTTTACAGGGCTGAACTATTTGGCCTTTTATTCTGGGGTTAAAGGGGACGACCACTCCTGGACTGGAGCAGCAACCGTTTGTATTGTTGCTAAATATTGATTTTAATGAGTTTTTACAAGAGTGTTTCATCAAACCCTTGATTGTGACCATTTACTTTGCATTCCTATAATAATTATATTTCATAGGTAAAATCTAACTAGTATATGTTTCTTGATTACCTGGTAGAAAGCAGCTAAGCTTTTTGGTGGATACCTGCATCAGCATGCTTAGTCTGCAAAGGAACAAGTAATAAAACTCTTGGATTAGTTCACTTTTAGTAACTTGTAGTTGTAGTAAACTGACTGGTGTGCAGGTCACCAAGACTTGGAACTGCTGCTCTAGAGCATAGATACCCAATCTTGACCCGACAAACTTACTCTTCAGGTTTCCCATGTTTTTAAAGAATTGGCACCTCATGAGCAGTGTTAACCAGAGCTGTTTAAAACCCTTGTCCTTCATTTCCCAGCTGCAATGAACCTGGATTTGGGAAGGAGGACCCCTGTGAAGCGTGCTCTGGAGAACAGGAGGTGCTGTACTCCTGCCATTGTGGGAGTCTCAAACAGTGCTTAGCCACGTCACAGAGGCAGACGCCCTGGGTTCTCTCGATAAAGGGCTGGGTAATATGCTTATGTGATAAACTACTTACAGCTCAAAAGCTATATAACCAAAATAACTGATGTTATTTTCCTTAATTAGATTGTGTAAACAACCATAAAATACAGATATAGGTGTACCTCTACCCTTGAGAAAGATGGACTATGACTTTGAATACTAAACTTCAAATGGCCCATCAATAGTATCCATTTTCCTTACCTCATGTACAGCATCAAACCCTGGGAGGTGGTTCATCTTCAGTGCTTCTACCTGTCATTTTTACAAAACGTGATGCAGAGCTTTCTTCCTGGTGCACACTGTTCTTTAGTAACACTTGCACGAAATGCTTCTCGTGTAGAGCATGGAAAAGGTGAGTAAATGTACAAGTTTCCCTTAATCACAGATTCAACTACACAGGTTATAACTATGTAAATACTGTTTACAACACATACTAGTTTGTGTCAAGTTTTGAACTATAATGGCATTTTAAGTGATTGATTCATCAATGGTGTAGTTTTTTAATCTGTTACTTTTGTCTTTTTTCCATAGGCAAGTGTACTATTCTAGGTTTATAAAAGTTATAAATCTTACCATCTTCACTTGGGTGCAACATGTAACACTGCAAGTGTTAATCCATGGGCACAGTACTGCAATTACACTGGGAGGGGGGGGAGTGGAGATGAATGCTGGACACGTTCCTACTGGAATAGTGCTCTATAGGCAATATTAAAATGATCTTCCAGTTTTAAGGCTCAGCAGTGGAAACCAATCTATTGTTCACTTTACAATTACCTTTCTTGTTCCTATACAACCAACAAATGTGGAGAGCTTCCTCCTCAAGCACTTACTAGTTTAAAACATGCATTTGTAGCTGCTGTGGTACTAGTAATACATACCTACTACCTGCAACTACAACCAGCATATGGTAGCAGTGCCAGATGAGAGATAAAATGTCACAAGTACAAGTTCACACCCATGTCTTCTCAGGATATAATCCAGAGTTTAACGGTCTGCCTATGCATTCTACAAGCCATCAGTCCTTTAAAATGGAAACCATATCATTGGTTAAATGTTTGTTTTGTTTATACAGTAAACTGACTGTTTTAGAAATGAAGCTTTTCCATTGCCTTTCCAGTCTGACCTTACCAGAATCTCACTACTCTTTACAAAATACGCAAGGTGGCCAAGATCAGTATTGTCTTCTGGATATGTAGCAATTTCACATGTGCACCTCAATGCAGGCTGACATCGATAAGGAGGAACTGAGACCCAGGACAAATAGAGGGGAAATGGTTTTGCTCAGAACGTTCATAACTAGACAAACCTATCAAGTTTAAGTTGTTTTCTGATAACTTAAGATTTTGCACCATTAAATTTCAAAATGTTAGATGCAAATACAGTAGTTTGTCTTTTTTTTTTAGAGAGAAGTAATGTATATTATACATTTTTAAACACAATGAAAGAGTGAT
This sequence comes from Lepisosteus platostomus, assembly GCF_059453375.1. NCBI lineage: Eukaryota > Metazoa > Chordata > Actinopteri > Semionotiformes > Lepisosteidae > Lepisosteus > Lepisosteus platostomus. The sequence continues at coordinate 19,780,876 of NC_142629.1, read as the reverse complement.
TTTGCATTAAAGCTTAATTAAAAATATTATGTGCGATAGCCAATGTAAAAAGCAAACAAAATATACAAAAGTGGATGAATGTAGAAATTCAGGTACAACAGAGTTCCTCACGTCTTCAAGCCTGGGCTCAATTGCAACATCACTCTACACTGAATCTCCTGTTCCAGTCTGCTCTTTCTCCCGACCTTCACGCTGCAGTATGGCTCCCAGTTCCAAACCTGCACTCCAGTCTGCGCCAGGGTTCCTGCCCTACGCCCTGGAGCTCTGGCCTCTTTGCTGCTGGTTCTCTTGCCCGAGTTTCCAATCTACTTCGGGAGGCAGCCTTCATCCTCTAGGACCCCAGGGCTCTTCTAGTGCAGGCACATTTCATTCTTACGTCAATGTAAACCATCCAATAAAATTAGCAGGTCTCAACCAACAGACTCACAAGTAAACCAGAATGAACAGTGGAAGAAGAGTATTGAGTGAGCTATCATGATCCTCACTGCCTACTCAACCAAAAGACAAATCTCTTAATGAGCACTAGGACTGGCTAAAGAAATTACTGTTGTTAATAAGGTCCCAATTATAATTGCTAGAGTTGGACTATGCAGAAAGTGATAAAAATTGAAGTGATTGTCCAAAGTTTGATGAGCCACAGGCTTCACTTCTGCTCAAAGTGACTGGTGAGAGACTGTACTTAGAACCCTGGGCAGCAAGTGTGGTTTTAGAGCAAAGCCCTGAAAATACAACTGGATCAGTGGGAGGAAATGAAAGGGCTCTTTCACACAGCCCTCTGGATTAATTCTCCCCATCAAGACTTTTCAGCGGCAGCCCCTCACAGCAGGGGAATACTTTTTCTGACCCCCTTTAACAACAGGGGGTACAGTTTTCATTTGCCTCAACCTGCTTCCAGTGGCCTTCAGTTCAATTCAATTTATATTTATATAGCACCTTTCACAACAAGGTTGCCCCAAGGTGCTTAACAACGCAAGTAACCAGACATTGTGTGATTACAGAACAGAAGACAACGGAGGAGAGGAACCAAAAACTCCTTGGTAAGGAGGAAAAAAAACTCTAGGATGGGCATGCTAACATTATATAATTTTAAAAAAGGAAATAAATTAATGAGGGTATTAATCCATGTCTTCTATGTGTCAATACTCCATGCAGATCTCTGTAAACCAGTAAATTCCTCCTAAATGATAGCTATATATCCGTGATGTCCCTCGTGTTTCGATGGCAGAGATGCAGCATCCAACAGCCGGGCGCCATCTGGACAGGTGGGGAGGAGAATAGTGACTGTAGCCCTGAAACTATTCAACATGTATTTTGGTTATGTCCCAGGGTAAAACCTGTCTGCACTGAGTTTCAAACCTATATTAAAATAGAGACCAATATTGATACTTGTTCAATTCCAGCCCCATCGTAAATGATACAAAACTATCCTTTGTAATGAACTTTATTAGGAGGTCACGTTATCATGTACACCAAATGAAGTGGTCTGGGAAGAATCCTGTGTCTGAGCACTTTAAAATGGATGTAAAGGAGAATCTGCAGACTATTTCAAATTGTAAAAATATGAAACTGGTGTAGACTATTTATTTAATTTGTTAAAACTTTTTTCAAAATTTGTATTTATTTTGTAACATGTACCCCTGACGCTGCTTTGTCATGAAATGTACTCTTATTTGTATTGTATTCTTGATTGTTTTAAAGGCTTACATAATTTAATAAACTATTAATTAATACATTTTAAAAAATAAAAACTATTACATGAATATTCTGTTCAAAACTTTAAAAGGTGAAATTTTGCTTTATGGCCACCAAGTGGCGCCATTGGCCCATCAATGTAAAAATCAGAATTTCTTTTTCCAGTTTAATTCCACCGATCGGCCAACAGAGGGCCAACTTCACTCGTCCTACTGCTTCTGTTGAATTAAAAATGACTTACACTTATTTAGGGCTATTCTGCACAGGAAAATTGAAGCCTGTGCACTGTGAAAAAACTTTTGTGGAAATATAAATGTATTATTTATGAGAAAATGTTCAATTGTCTGGTGGTAAGTATTTGTAATATAGGATTGCCCATTTCTGTTCTAAACACTAGATGGAAGTTTAACATGATAATATTAATGTTTCTTTATTAGCCCTATACAATTTCTTGCATTAGGAATTCATCTTTTCGCATACCCCAGCTTTTCTCCATGGAGACACAGACAGGGAGAGAAGCTTGGGGTCAGAGCGCAGGGTCTGCCATTGTACGGCGCCCCTGGAGCAGCTGGGGTTAAGGGCCTTGCTCAGGGGCCCAACGGAGTAGGATTCCTCTGCCGGCCGCGGGATTTGAACGGGCGCAGATCCTTAGCCACAGAACCACCGCTCTGCCCCTAACATGTGTGATCCACTGAGGTGGAGGGGTGGGAAATGGCTGAAAGAAGTCTTGCCATGCTGTATTATTAATAGTAGTAGCAGTATTGTCATATTAAAAATTGTCAGACTCAACATATCCAGCATAGTGACATGTTAATAATCTCACACATCAAATATTAGAGGACTATTCCTTTAAACCTAAAAGCTTTCAGTTGTTGGACAATGAAAAGAGTGCTAGCAGGAATCTTATTACTGTTGTTCTAAACTCATTACAAGCTAATTGATATGTATTATGGTACTGTACTGTTGTTGCGTTTTATTATTGTCATGTATGTTTCATGTTTGAGCTTTTGATGTGCAAAACAAATGACCTTCAGGGCACTAAAGATGAATTCAATCCCTTCATTCTTACTCATCACAATTCACGGTTGCATTTTATTTTCATGCGTAGATAAAATAAATCATAATATTGGCATCATATGTACTGGCAACCACACTACTGTCTAATTTTGGTGCTGATCTTAATCTTGCAGTTGGGTTGCTGATTTCGTTCCAGACAGAATTCAGGGGCTAAGAGTCAACAATACATTGTCTCACAAGCTACATTCTTGCACAAGTGTTTCCCGAGGATCTGTATGGTCTTCCTTTGTCTTTGTTCAGTATACAATTTGTAACGTATTACCAGTCGAGTACGACAGATTTGCAGACAACTCTGTTAATAGTTTCTTGCGGGCAGGTGTGTGGGGTCATGGGCCAGCTAGAGAAGATTTTGCCACCTGGTGCAAACAAAACTACTGCAAGTAAGATCACTGTCAGCTCAGCTCGGGAAATCAGCGTGATGGACTGTGCTGTAAGACTGCCTTCACTTTTAGGCCACACTCAACTCAAGAGAACACAGCAGCACAGGGACACACTGACACAGTCCAGCCAGCTGCATAACCTGCACCAGGCGTACAGATGGGCTCCAAACAGCCACGAATGCCAAAGAGCCCTAAAGACAAACTTCAAACAAAATAAACTACATTTCAAACCTCAAAGAAGGCTCCACAGCCAAAACATTGTTTTCTTTCGTCTCTTTATAGCAGGGAATAAACCCATTACATGATCCCTTACATTTCAAAACGCTCTGTATCAAACCAACAAGTTGGGCATAAATTTAAACCATGTTTTTGAGAAACTAGCCTTAAAATCAAAATAACTAAATTCATATGAAACACACTCAGACACAAAATCAAATGGTTTGATACAGAGTACAGAAACACCTGAAGAGAACTACCAGAACTAAAACAACAAAAACACAACCACACCACTCTGAACTGCACCTCAGATACTGTGAGATAGTTAGACAATACATGCACACCCAAAAGAAGATAAGCACATACACAAACAGACAACTCTCAGACCATGAAAGAACTGTGGCCAAGACACTGCAGCTCAGACCTGCAGCAAAGCCTGCTCAAACTCCTCAACCTTGTCCTGACGGCCGGCTGTTTCCCTGAGGCAGGGAATCAAGGACTGATCACGCCCGTCTGTAAAAATGGAGACAGACTCGACCCCAACAGGTACCGGGGCTTCAGTGTGAACAGTAACCTGGGGAAGGAACTCTGTCGTATCTTGAATATCTGATAACCGGCCCTCCTTACTGAGCACAATGTCCTGCATTAGAGTCAGACTGGCTTCCTACCAAACCGCCACACATCCCATCACATTCACACCTGGGCACTGATGGCCCATCTAGACCCAGAACAGCAGAGCCTTGCACCGCTGGAGCAGCACTGTCACACCTGGGCACTGCCAGCCCATCTGGACCCAGAACAGCAGAGCCTGGCACTGCTGGAGCAGGACTGGCAGACCTGGGCACTGCCAGTCCATCTGGACCCAGAACAGCAGAGCCTGGCACTACTGGAGCAGGACTGTCAGACCTGGACACTGCCAGCCCATCTGGACCCAGAAAAGCAGAGCCTGGCACTGCTGGAGCAGGACTGTCACACCTGGATACTGCCAGCCCTTCTAAACCCAGAACAGCAGAGCCTGGCACTGCTGGAGCAGCACTGTCACACCTGGACACTGATAGCCATTGTACATGAGACCAGAGTCATTGGTTCCCAGAACAGATCCAGATCTCAGGAAAACACTTACAACTTCACAGTGAACAACTGCAAGTACACCTCTTCTGTACTCCTCCTATGCTGACAACTGTGCATCTACTGCGGACTCTGTGAAAGGAATCAAGTCTGCAGATGATCCCACCGGAATAAAAAAAAATCTGTAGAGGAAGGAGGTCACTGTTTTTATCAGCTCCACACAGACAGTACCCCAGGAACCAGACCCATGAGAACACAGGCAGGCCTGCAAACTCCACACAGACAGCACCCCAGGAAACTGAACCCATGAGAACAGGGGCAGAGCATGCAGACTCCACACAGACAGCACCCAAATAAGCCAGACCCATGAGAACACAGGCAGAGCATGCAAACTCCACACAGACAGCACCCCAGGAAACCAGACCCATGAGAACAAGGGCAGAGCATGCAGACTCCACACAGACAGCACCCCAGGAAGCCAGACCCATGAGAACACAGGCAGAGCATGCAGACTCCACACAGACAGCACCCCAGGAACAGGACCCATGAGAACAGGGGCAGAGCATGCAGACTCCACACAGACGGCACCCCAGGAACCAAACCCATGAGAACACGGGCAGAGCATGCAGACTCCACACAGACAGCACCCCAGGTCACCAGACCCATGAGAACAGGGGCAGAGCATGCAGACTCCACACAGACAGCACCCAAATAAGCCAGACCCATGAGAACACAGGCAGAGCATGCAAACTCCACACAGACAGCACCCCAGGAAACCAGACCCATGAGAACAGGGGCAGAGCATGCAGACTCCACACAGACAGCACCCCAGGAAGCCAGACCCATGAGAACACAGGCAGAGCATGCAGACTCCACACAGACAGCACCCCAGGAACAGGACCCATGAGAACAGGGGCAGAGCATGCAGACTCCACACAGACGGCACCCCAGGAACCAAACCCATGAGAACACGGGCAGAGCATGCAGACTCCACACAGACAGCACCCCAGGTCACCAGACCCATGAGAACAGGGGCAGAGCATGCAGACTCCACACAGACAGCACCCCAGGAAGCCAGACCCATGGGAACAGGGGCAGAGCATGCACACTCCACACAGACAGCACCCGATGAACAGGACCCTTGAGAACATGGGCAGAGCATGCAGACTCCACACAGACAGCACCCCAGGAACCAGACCCATGAGAACACAGGCAGAGCATGCAGACTCCACACAGACAGCACCCCAGGAACAGGACCCATGAGAACAGGGGCAGAGCATGCAGACTCCACACAGACGGCACCCCAGGAACCAGACCCATGAGAACACGGGCAGAGCATGCAGACTCCACACAGACAGCACCCCAGGAAACCAGACCAATGAGAACAGGGGCAGAGCATGCAGACTCCACACAGACAGCACCCGATGAACAGGACTCATGAGAACGGGGGCAGAGCATGCAGACTCCACACAGACAGCACCCAAAGAAACCAGACCCATGAGAACGGGGGCAGAGCATGCAGACTCCACACAGACAGCACCCAAGGAAACCAGACCCATGAGAACAGGGGCAGAGCATGCAGACTCCACACAGACAGCACCCCAGGAACAGGACCCATGAGAACAGGGGCAGAGCATGCAGACTCCACACAGACAGCACCCGATGAACAGGACCCATGAGAACAGGGGCAGAGCATGCAGACTCCACACAGACAGCACCCCAGCAAACCAGACCCATGAAAACAGGGGCAGAGCATGCAGACTCCACACAGACAGCACCCCAGGAACCAGACCCATGAGAACAGGGGCAGAGCATGCAAACTCCACACAGACAGCACCCAAAGAAACCAGACCCATAAGAACAGGGGCAGACCATGCAGACTCCACACAGACAGCACCCCATGAACAGCACCCATGAGAACAGGGGCAGAGCATGCAGACTCCACACAGACAGCACCCCAGGAAACCAGACCCATGAAAACAGGGGCAGAGCATGCAGACTCCACACAGACAGCACCCCAGGAACCAGACCCATGAGAACACAGGCAGAGCATGCAGACTCCACACAGACAGCACCCCAGGAACAGGACCCATGAGAACAGGGGCAGAGCATGCAGACTCCACACAGACGGCACCCCAGGAACCAGACCCATGAGAACACGGGCAGAGCATGCAGACTCCACACAGACAGCACCCCAGGACACCAGACCCATGAGAACAGGGGCAGAGCATGCAGACTCCACACAGACAGCACCCGATGAACAGGACCCTTGAGAACATGGGCAGAGCATGCAGACTCCACACAGACAGCACCCAAAGAAACCAGACCCATGAGAACAGGGGCAGAGCATGCAGACTCCACACAGACAGCACCCAAAGAAACCAGACCCATGAGAACAGGGGCAGAGCATGCAGACTCCACACAGACAGCACCCAAAGAAACCAGACCCATGAGAACGGGGGCAGAGCATGCAGACTCCACACAGACAGCACCCAAGGAAACCAGACCCATGAGAACAGAGGCAGAGCATGCAGACTCCACACAGACAGCACCCCAGGAACAGGACCCATGAGAACACGGGCAGAGCATGCAGACTCCACACAGACAGCACCCCAGGACACCAGACCCATGAGAACAGGGGCAGAGCATGCAGACTCCACACAGACAGCACCCGATGAACAGGACCCTTGAGAACATGGGCAGAGCATGCAGACTCCACACAGACAGCACCCAAAGAAACCAGACCCATGAGAACAGGGGCAGAGCATGCAGACTCCACACAGACAGCACCCAAAGAAACCAGACCCATGAGAACAGGGGCAGAGCATGCAGACTCCACACAGACAGCACCCAAAGAAACCAGACCCATGAGAACGGGGGCAGAGCATGCAGACTCCACACAGACAGCACCCAAGGAAACCAGACCCATGAGAACAGAGGCAGAGCATGCAGACTCCACACAGACAGCACCCCAGGAACAGGACCCATGAGAACAGGGGCAGAGCATGCAGACTCCACACAGACAGCACCCGATGAACAGGACCCATGAGAACAGGGGCAGAGCATGCAGACTCCACACAGACAGCACCCCAGGTAACCAGATCCATGAGAACAGGGGCAGCGCATGCAGACTCCACACAGACAGCACCCCAGGAAAAGGACCCATGGGAACAGGGGCAGAGCATGCAGACTCCACACAGACAGCACACCAGGAACCAGACCCACGAGAACACGGGCAGAGCATGCAGACTCCACACAGACAGCACCCCAGGAACCAGACCCATGAGAACACGGGCAGAGCATGCAGACTCCACACAGACAGCACCCCAGGAAACCAGACCCATGAGAACAGGGGCAGAGCATGCAGACTCCACACAGACAGCACCCCAGGAACAGGACTCATGGAACGGGGGCTGAGCATGCAGACTCCACACAGACAGCACCCCAGGAAACCAAATCCATGAGGACAGGGGCAGAGCATGCAGACTCCACACAGACAGCACCCAAAGAAACCAGACCCATGAGAACAGGGGCAGCGCATGCAGACTCCACACAGACAGCACCCAAAGAAACCAGACCCATGAGAACAGGGGCAGAGCATGCAAACTCCACACAGACAGCACCCCAGGAACCAGACCCATGAGAACAGGGGCAGAGCATGCAGACTCCACACAGACAGCACCCAAAGAAACCAGACCCATGAGAACGGGGGCAGAGCATGCAGACTCCACACAGACAGCACCCAAGGAAACCAGACCCATGAGAACAGGGGCAGAGCATGCAGACTCCACACAGACAGCACCCCAGGAACAGGACCCATGAGAACAGGGGCAGAGCATGCAGACTCCACACAGACAGCACCCGATGAACAGGACCCATGAGAACAGGGGCAGAGCATGCAGACTCCACACAGACAGCACCCCAGGTAACCAGATCCATGAGAACAGGGGCAGCGCATGCAGACTCCACACAGACAGCACCCCAGGAAAAGGACCCATGGGAACAGGGGCAGAGCATGCAGACTCCACACAGACAGCACACCAGGAACCAGACCCATGAGAACACGGGCAGAGCATGCAGACTCCACACAGACAGCACCCCAGGAACCAGACCCATGAGAACACGGGCAGAGCATGCAGACTCCACACAGACAGCACCCCAGGAAACCAGACCCATGAGAACAGGGGCAGAGCATGCAGACTCCACACAGACAGCACCCCAGGAACAGGACTCATGAGAACGGGGGCTGAGCATGCAGACTCCACACAGACAGCACCCCAGGAAACCAAATCCATGAGGACAGGGGCAGAGCATGCAGACTCCACACAGACAGCACCCAAAGAAACCAGACCCATGAGAACAGGGGCAGCGCATGCAGACTCCACACAGACAGCACCCAAAGAAACCAGACCCATGAGAACAGGGGCAGAGCATGCAAACTCCACACAGACAGCACCCCAGGAACCAGACCCATGGGAACAGGGGCAGAGCATGCAGACTCCACACAGACAGCACACCAGGAACCAGACCCATGAGAACAGGGGCAGAGCATGCAAACTCCACACAGACAGCACCCCAGGAACCAGACCCATGAGAACACGGGCAGAGCATGCAGACTCCACACAGACAGCACCCCAGGAAACCAGACCCATGAGAACAGGGGCAGAGCATGCAGACTCCACACAGACAGCACCCCAGGAACAGGACTCATGGAACGGGGGCTGAGCATGCAGACTCCACACAGACAGCACCCCAGGAAACCAAATCCATGAGGACAGGGGCAGAGCATGCAGACTCCACACAGACAGCACCCAAAGAAACCAGACCCATGAGAACAGGGGCAGCGCATGCAGACTCCACACAGACAGCACCCAAAGAAACCAGACCCATGAGAACAGGGGCAGAGCATGCAAACTCCACACAGACAGCACCCCAGGAACCAGACCCATGAGAACAGGGGCAGAGCATGCAGACTCCACACAGACAGCACCCAAAGAAACCAGACCCATGAGAACGGGGGCAGAGCATGCAGACTCCACACAGACAGCACCCAAGGAAACCAGACCCATGAGAACAGGGGCAGAGCATGCAGACTCCACACAGACAGCACCCCAGGAACAGGACCCATGAGAACAGGGGCAGAGCATGCAGACTCCACACAGACAGCACCCGATGAACAGGACCCATGAGAACAGGGGCAGAGCATGCAGACTCCACACAGACAGCACCCCAGGTAACCAGATCCATGAGAACAGGGGCAGCGCATGCAGACTCCACACAGACAGCACCCCAGGAAAAGGACCCATGGGAACAGGGGCAGAGCATGCAGACTCCACACAGACAGCACACCAGGAACCAGACCCATGAGAACACGGGCAGAGCATGCAGACTCCACACAGACAGCACCCCAGGAACCAGACCCATGAGAACACGGGCAGAGCATGCAGACTCCACACAGACAGCACCCCAGGAAACCAGACCCATGAGAACAGGGGCAGAGCATGCAGACTCCACACAGACAGCACCCCAGGAACAGGACTCATGAGAACGGGGGCTGAGCATGCAGACTCCACACAGACAGCACCCCAGGAAACCAAATCCATGAGGACAGGGGCAGAGCATGCAGACTCCACACAGACAGCACCCAAAGAAACCAGACCCATGAGAACAGGGGCAGCGCATGCAGACTCCACACAGACAGCACCCAAAGAAACCAGACCCATGAGAACAGGGGCAGAGCATGCAAACTCCACACAGACAGCACCCCAGGAACCAGACCCATGAGAACAGGGGCAGAGCATGCAGACTCCACACAGACAGCACCCCAGGAACTTAATCCAGGCTCCCAGCGCTGCCACCCACTGCGCCACCGTCTCTCACCTTTTCACCTCCACTTGCAGATCATGACGCGACTGGAGACCGGAGACTCCTCACTCCTGCAGCAACACACCCCAGCAGGAGGAGGCGCCGACGGACTCGCTCATGGGTGCAGTGAGCCCAGCGGTGTGAGGCTGGTGTCCAGCGCTGATGTGTCCCTGATAGTCCTGTCCCACAGCCTGCGAGTCACCGTTTCTTCCACAAAATACTCCAGCCAGCGCTTTTTAGACTAAAGTTTCTTAAGTCTCTGTTTTTCTCGTAGATTAGATTAAAAAAGCCGCCTGTTGACCTGCTGGAGGTCAGACCCGCTCCGGCAACAACTACTGCAGCTCCGTTGCCCCGGCAACCACGTTTTATTTAACAAAGTAAAATAAACACAGGAGAAAAGTTTGCAAACAAGACAAGAGAGCTCAGAAACCCACAGATACGACGGCAGTGGGTTTTGTTTCTGTGCCGAGTTGATAAACCAGGCAGGACGAGCGCTGCAAACACACTAGAGTACACATAACACAATCAGGGGTACACAAGACTCCTGCTCTTTACACAAACAGGTTCAACAGGTCAATAAAGAGCAGGTCGGCACAGCTGTCATGATGTCTCATTTACAAAGAGTCTGAAGATTTGCTCGTCTCTTCCCAGAGCAGCTTCACTCCGGAGAGCAAGAAACAGTTCCTGACAAGTCCGTCTTGTAAGACAGACATAGAAATCCGCGACACGGTAAATACACTGAAATTGTATAATTAATTCTGATGCTCAATCAAATCTGCGGAACACGTGTGGAGCGCAGCCCAGAGCACTATAAAGACTACATTTCCCACAAGCCCTGTAGCGACTTCCTTTTGACGTAATCGATTCGCGTCTTTTTATTTTAAATTATAACAACAATACATGCCATAAAAACAAGAATACATATAACACAGAGTATAGTCAGGGGTACATACGATAATACATGTACATGCTATGGAAAAAGATTAAACAAGTAATCTTGTTTAATAGTAAACAAAAGCAGATAAGGTCCGTACGTGTTTCAGATTGTCTGGACAGACGCATTTACATCCGTTTTAAAGTGTTCAAACATGGGTCTCCTCCCACAGCATTTCGTTCATTATTATATCGTGCAAGTATCATATTTTTTTAAATACAAACGATATTTTCATATTACATTCAATAGGTTTAAAATGTAGTATTATTTAACTTCTTTGTATATCAATAATAGTTTCCTTCTTTACGTTATCTTTCAGAGTTGCTGTCACAAAAGTCACAGTTATCATCTGTATTGATTTTCAATCTCTGCACAACGAGGATCTGTACGGAGGCGCTACTGGACTCGCCGCCATAGACTCGTGTATCTCTGTCGCCACCCAGTGGACATTTCTCGGACGTGCAGTTCTTTTTAACTTTTTATTGTAAAAATAAAAATAGATACAATACAAACAAGAGTATATATATAGCACATCAATAATACCATCAGGGGTACATAGTATAATATATTTACACTTCTAAAAAAAAAGATTAAACTAGGTTAATAAAGATAAGGGCTGATATAGTCTGTAAATACACTTTTACATCTATTTAAAATGTTCTAACGAAGCTGCCTGAGGAAAGAACTTACTGTTTTGATTACATGAATCAGAGATTGTGACTCTGCCTTTAGCTTCCCATTCCTTCCAAACAATTTCAATTTCACACCTCTGGTTGTGCCAGAGGGTCCTCAGTGGAAGAGATACCAGGGTCCCCAGCACTGCTGTCACCTCTTCTGTACTTCTGTACTAACAGCTGTGTATCTACTGTACTGCAGACTCTGTGAAAGGAATCAAGACTCCAGATGATCCCACCCAAATAAAAAAAATAAAAAATCTGGAGAGGAAGGAGGTCTCTGCTTTAGTCGGCTGGTGCCGTGAAAACAACCTCTAACTCTATATAACTCCAACTGCCTGTGTCTCAGGAAGCCCTGGTCCGTTTGTAATGGAAAATCATTGAGAGCACTAGAATGACTGATTTCCATCTTCACTCTAGGTCACTGTGCTGTACACCACGTTATTGTATTCTGCATATGATATGTCTGTTATTTATACCTTTTCTTTCTCACTTTGTCTCTCTGTCCGTTTGGATCAGGTATTTGGAGAGCACCACCACACCAGCCAAACTACCCAAACAGTTGCTTAGGCACTCAAGTGGACTTGATCAAATTAAACTTTCCAACCTAAACAGTAAAATTACAGTTTAAATAGATTCTACTGCCTTATTAATCATATTTCTCTACTAAATTCTTTTAAAATAAAAACAATATTTCTGACATGATACACACAAATAGCTATTTTTATACTTTCTGGTTATATTTCAATCTTATAAATGAAGCATTTCTTTCCTGCGGTTTGAGGTTGTTAAAGAGAAAGACCCCATACTATCACAACCCCCTTTACAGGCTGGTGAAAGAGGTGAAATGAGGTAGCGGAGGTGTAATTGAGTCGGACAGCAAACTCTCACCTGCTGCTTGCCAGGACAGGAATCTTACAAAGGTCCCCTCCTCCCAGGAGGGTCACAGTAACAAATACTAAACACGAATGATTACAGTTCAGGGCCCCATCACTGCCACCCACTAAAATAAACATGACACACAAGAGAACCCATAAGACAGTCATAGAAATCCATGACACGATAAACACGCTGAAATGGTACAATATAATTAATTCTGATGTTCAATCAAATCACCGAAACACGTGGGCAGTGCGGGCCAGAGAACTACAGAAACTACATTACCCATACGCCCTGTGGGCGACTTCCTTCGGACGTCATCGACTCGCGCTTTTTGAATGTTATTTAAATTTTTGGTTTATTGTATTTATTTTGTATTTTGTATCCATGTATTACATTACATTAATTCATTACTCTTGTTTGCAATGCAATGTATTCTTTGCTGTTGAAAATGCTTAAATATTTTTAAAATTAAAATAACTTATTAATACGAACATTACTAACGGTATTTTAATTTAAAAAAACTTTCGGTGAAATTTTGCTGAATGACCACCAAGCGGCGCCATTGGCACATCATTGTAAGAATAATCATTTCTAAGAAATTTTCCAGTTTAATTCCACTGACGGGCCATCAGAGGGGCACTTTACTCGTCCTGCTGCTTCGGTTGAATTAATAATTGCTTACATTATTGTCTGGTTAAATTGTCTGGTGGTAAGTATTTGTAATATAGGATTGCTCATGTCTGATCTGGAACACGAGATGGAAGCTTAACATGTGTGATTCACTGAGGTGGAGGGGTGGGAAATGACTGAAAGAAGTCTTGCCATGCTGTATTATTGATAGTAGTAGCAGAATTGTCATATTAACACAAATCCTCAGACTCACTAACATCTCCAATAGAGCGACAATCTCACACATCAAATAGTAGAGGACCCTTCCTTTATACCTAAAAGCTTTCAGTTGTTGGACAATGAAAAGAGTGCCTGCAGGAATCGAATTACTGTTGTTATAAACTCATTACAAGCTAATTGTCTCATTTCTTTTTTTTCTTTCTTCTCTTTTCAGCAGCGAATAAACCCATTACTTGATCCCTTACATTTCAAAACGCTCTGTATAAAACCAACAAATCGGGCATAACTTTAAACCATGTTTTTGAGAAACTAGCCTTAAAATCAAAATGACTAAATTCATATGAAACGCACTCAGAAACAAAATCAAATGGTTTGATACAGAGTGCAGAAACATCTGAAGAGAACTACCGGAACTAAAACAACAAAAACACAACCACACCACTCTAATCTGCACCTCAGATACTGTGAGATGATTAGACACTACATGCACACCCTAAAGAAGATAAGCACATACAAACAGACAACTCTCAGACCATGAAAGGCCTGTAGCCAAGACACAGTCAACAACAACTGCAGCTCAGACCTGCAGCAAAGCCTGCTCAAACTCCTCAACCTCGTCCTGACGGCCGGCTGTTTCCCTGAGGCCTGGAATCAAGGACTGATCAAGCCCGTCTGTAAGAATGGAGACAGACTCGACCCCAACAGGTACCGGGGCTTCAGTGTGAACAGTAACCTGGGGAAGGAACTCTGTCGTATCTTGAATATCTGATAACCGGCCCTCCTTACCAAACCGCCACACATCCCATCACATTCACACCTGGGCTCTGATGGCCCATCTGGACCCAGAACAGCAGACCCTGGCACTACTGGGGCAGCACTGTCACACCTGGGCACTGCCAACCCATCTGGACCCAGAACAGCAGAGCCTGGCACTGCTGGAGCAGTACTGTCACACCTGGGCACTGCCAGCCCATCTGGACCCAGAACAGCCTGGCACTACTGGAGCAGGACTGTCAGACCTGGGCACTGACAGCCCATCTGGACCCAGAACAGCAGAGCCTGGCACTGCTGGAGCAGAACTGTCAGACCTGGACACTGCCAGCCCTTCTGGACCCAGAACAGCAGAGCCTGGCACTGCTGGAGCAGGACTGGCAGACCTGGGCACTGCCAGCCCATCTGGACCCAGAACAGCAGAGCCTGACACTGCTGGAGCAGGACTGTCAGACCTGGGCACTGCCAGCCCATCTGAACCCAAAACAGCAGAGCCTGGCACTGCTGGAGCAGGACTGTCAGACCGTGGCGCTGACAGTCAATCTGGACAAGACCAGAGTTATGGTTTTCCAGAAGAGAGACAGACCTCAGGGAAACAGGTACAAATTCACACTCAACAACAACACATTGGAGCACACATCCAGCTACACATATCTTAGTCTCACCATCAGCTCTTCTGGGAGTTTTGACCTGGCAGTGAAGGCACTGAGGGAGAAGGTACTCAGGGCTTTCTACGCAATAAGAAGGAGGCTCTTCAACGTCAACCCACCAACAAGAATCTGGCTCCAAATATCTGAAAGTGTAATCCAACCCATTGCTCTATATGGTAGTGAAGTGTGGGGTCCCCTCACAGACCAGGAGTACACTCTGTAGAAACTAAAATCAATCTGTAGAAACATCCTCCTTGCGCAGAGAAAAACAGCTAACAGTGAGTGCAGGGCTGAATTAGGCCAGTACCCACTATTGATAAACATACAGAACAGAGTAATCAAACACTGGTTACACCTGAGAAACAGAGGCCACAATTCATACCACCACTAGGCCCTGCTGATCCCAGAGTACAGCTGGTCTTGACACCAGTCAGTCTCAGGACAGCACAGCTACAGCAACACCAATCACAATCATCCAAATCACAACACTACCTTGCCCACTGGGATACACACACAAACATAACACTACTGACAGGCTCAGTGACCACAGCCTGGACACACACACTGTACACAGACAGACCAGACTGCCCAGAAAGGACAGGCTCAATGACCACACCCTGGCCAGAGAAACTGGACACAGACAGACCTGGCTGTCCAGAGAGGACAGGCTGTGCTCCCACTGCCAATGTTTTGTCTGAAACAGACTATTTTGATTAGATGCATCAGAGATTGTGAGCATGCCTTTAGCTTTCTATTGCTAATAAACAGAACACCACAGCACATCCACGCAGAGGGGACTGCAGTCCAGAGAAACCCAGCATGTTACAGGCCTGGAGGCCATTTCCCACCACAACTGTAGAACAGGATTCTTTCTGCACATCCAGTACTGGGGGCTGTGTCAGAGGCTCCTCACCGGAAGAGACTTGCATTCCTGTTGGCTCCTCTCGTTCTGTGATGATTTTAGACGTCGAATCGGGCAGGAGGCAGGCGCTATGGATACAATAGGTGTAAAACAGAAAATTCACAAGACAAACAACACATAGCACAGCAATCCAGACTACTTGGACACACAAATACGTGAAACCCTTAACAATTCACAGGACAGACATTCATCAGATCTTCTATACCTAGTTGCCATTTTTCGCAATAACATTAGGCTCTGATATCCTCCCCTCTCAGCATTCCAGCAATGTTATGTTCCTCTAGCTAAGTTTCTGGCATATAACCAGTCTCCTATCTGTTTGCAACCTTTTGACCTTTCTGAGGACCCCTCAGAACAAATAGACACTGGCGTCTCCTCTCATGCAGTGCTGTTAAGACTTAAGCTAGTGGCATCCTACACTATGCTTTGTTCCTTTAGGGCCATTTCTCTAAAAATAGTGTTCTCTACCTTTTGTTTCCCCTCCTTTCCACGACTGGAACGACACTTTGCTAACATAGACTGTTTATCGGTCTAGAAAGGTTCCCAAACTGTTACCAATTACAAAAGAAAATCCCCTCAGATACACTCAGGGACAGCAGTCTTTTCTGTCAAGTACCGAAGAGTGGCCACTCAAACGATTCTTATTCGTACCTGTAAAGTCTTTGATGGCCCAAATGAACGAGAGGCCGGTCCCATTTCCCCAGACTCCGTTCAGGTTCCACTCTAAACCCTCCCACGGGCTGTCGTCCATTCCCCTCAGTTTGAAGTGGCTAGCAGCGTGGATTGGACATTAGCTGCTGACAGTCCAAATTCAGTGGAAGGGTGATCCAGTCCAGGTTTTCTTTTTTCTGCCGACACTGAATACTCTTCTCCAAAACCTTAAGGAGAAATTATGAAAAAAAAGTTTATGAAAACGTTTTATGAAAAGACCACGGCGCTGGGGTCAATGGGGGACGCCGGATCTACGCGGAAGCAGCCGTTAGTCAGAATAACGCATCAGTTTTGAATTGTTTTTTACATTTTTTGAAGTAAGCATAAACAAGAACAAAGAATACAATACAAATACCAGTCTGTCGCTGAGCTCGGTGTGGTTCCGCTCTCTGCTCGTCAAGCACTGCGGGCTCCTGGAAAACTGTCTTTCAGGGCAGAGAGTTATTAGTGAACTCCTGGAGAGTTTGTTTACCGGCGAGTCGGCTCACGCTGCTGATAAATTCGACCTCATTGTGTTTTCTTCTTTCTTTATCGTGCAATAATATAAATCCTTTACGATGCACGCAAGACTACATTACAGATCACCGGAGTACATTATACAGGTGTAGCGTCAATGCTTGTTAATAAGACAGAATTAAGCGTTGGTATGCTGTCCTAAATGAGGCCCCATCTCACCCTCCATCTCTGTGGTACAGCCACAGAGAAAGTATTCAGGCAGGCTGATTTAAGATGTTTTCTTTTGATAAGGGACAGCTCCCAGACGGGGATGCACTTAGCTAAGCCTGGCTATCATGATCAATGGTCATCCATTGGCACCTATCTGTCTAGGGAGTGCCAGATGGACATCTGGACTGCATTCCTAAGTGTCAAGAGTAAGTGACTCATATCTGACCTTGACCAACCAATCAGGGACTGGCAGGGCGTGGTAATACCACGTGGGTCTCCAATGCCCGCCAAACTCTCAACCAATCAGCATACATCTGTGTCTTGATCAAAAAGGGAGCGCAAGCACAGATCGGGGCTCTCCTTGGCCATTTTCGCACATCCTCAGAGACAATCACGTGACATCTGCTGTTGTCTGCAAAGGGACTTGGACTTTGTTCTAAGCGCGAGGCCGAGGATCCCGTACGTACTCAGAATTCTACCAATGTGAATGCTCCGCTTGATCAACGGCAGCCTACAGTTGGACCCTCGTCGACAACCTGAATAGCTTATTCAGAAGCAGCGCTGGACCGGGAACGAACCAGCTTCTTCCCAGGCAAAAGAGTGACTTGTGAGGACTCGCAGTCACACTCTGTGCATAGAGACTTTCTACTAGCCAGCCGGACTGCTGGTAGATCCCCTCGGAGCAACGACTGCCCTGCGCGCCACAGTCAGATTCCTCCGCCCGTCCTACTCCGAGCTGCACCTCGACTGGTTGGCCGGTAGCCAGAGGACGCCGGGACAACGCCCATTGGACAACTGCTGGAACAGAGGCTACAACAGAGCCTGTCAGCTGGTTTGGTGTTCGTGCCGGGAAATTCCAAATCCATACACAGTGAATAAGTAAACCCCATGTTCTACATTGCGTCTTGAGAATTCAATTGTACCTCAACACAAGTTGTTATCAATTTAATTCATGAGTAATGTATTTACTTCCAAGTTTAGAGTAACAGTGGGTAATAACACTGATTAGCGATTTGGTAACCGAACGATATATAATGACATTTTCTGTTGTGTATCTCTTTGTGTTTGCATCTCTTCGAGATTATATACCTTGTATATTGATAACCCTCACAGTAAGGTCTGCTGCTCGTATCCAGGCAGACTAGTATATGTTTGGTGCACAATTTATATTAATAAATGTATCTCGTGTATTGAACCCGTGTGTGTGCGTTGTTAGTTGTTCTGACGATTGATTTTCTAAAAGCCACAACGAACAACCTCGTGATTACTGCTACAATTAATGATTGTCTTAGTAAACCCATCAAACCTCTACACAGGCCTCTAAAATTCCTCTAAAATTCTTTAATTTTCGATTATTTCTTATCTTTAGGCTATTTATACATATATTAACGAGCAAGTATAATGATTAAGTCAATGATAAATTATATTTTATATTCGGTTCAGCAGTATTGAGCAGTAAAATAACATCAGTTTGTCTACAGGAAATGTCAGAATTAGAAACCTTCTTTACACCATTTTGCAGATCATTTCAGAGTGTTTTAACAACAGAACAAAACAAAAACAAACATAAGGTTTCTGGGCTGCTTCGTTATCATCTATATCACTTTTAAATCTCTGCACACACTATGTTTCTTTACCGGGTCAATTCAATGTACAATATTGTAACGACGCCACCTTAACCTTATTATTCATACAATATTTGTTTGACAATAGTCATGTTTTATTCCAGTCATTTAGTTTCCCCAAAAAGGTGCTCCAAAATAGTTTGACAAGATATTGTGAGATTGCAAGAGGGATCTTAAATATCTATTAGTACAAGTGTAACTAAATCTGTTTCCTTGTAGTCTAATAAAGGTTGTAAATACTTCCATAGTTTCTTAAAAGCATCGATACCTCTCTAGGGGTAGCTTTGGTTACGAGGTATTGTTATCCGACTTAACACAAACATTATATCTATTCACAAAATCTGCTTAATTCTACATTTCGTCATCCACATCAGTTAATTTCTTGACCCCAATTACACTATTTTAAATCCAGTTTTCAAAGCATGGGTTTATGTCTCAAAGTAATTTCTCTTTATTCTAGATGATGCATCTATGGGGGGTATGTTTATCCGTAAGAGACCACGTGAGAACTTCATGGAAGCTGGCAGGTTTGGGGTGGGGGGGGTCCTAGCTCCATGTCCTCTACTTCCTGAAAGATTAAATGAGGGGAAACATACACCACCTACACTGCTCAATTTTGTAAATAATTTTCTTTCGGTATCAGGATTAGATGCTCTACAACCTGAAGCATTTAGGCCTCCTTCTGTCTGTGTTTGACAAATAACAACCATGAATAAAGTTTTTTTTTTATTTTACAAAGGTAGAGAACATCAAATCACAAATCACAAAATCACATTTTTGAAATTCTTAATACCAAGAAATGTAATCACAGCTTTTACATGGATATTACATAAGGAGCAGACACTTTCCTCAGCCAATTGGGAACACCTGTTATCTCTTTATCCTGTACTTGAACACCCTGAAACTATTTGTTATAGGAGTGTAGGCAGTGGGAAGAGGAGTGGGCTCGTGTCGAGTTGCCTTACCCGTTCCCAATCTGCAGGAGGTCCCACGGCGGCAGGTAGCTGCTGCAGCTGTGGGGAGCTCAGCTCGCCAGACGAGGGCTCTGGCTCGGGGGAATCGCAGCTCCACAGCTCCTACCTGTTGCAGAGCGTTTCTGCCCTCCTGATGGCCTCTGTGTTTTAGAAGGACCCGTCTCTCTTCGCTTGCTTACACCACAGGTTGCATCGACGCTAGTGTGGATCCTGAGGCAGTGAGTTATCGGTCTTATTTCTACTGAGAAACAGTTCAAGCACTCACAAAACAATCACCAAGAGATGGTATATGAAAAAGTATTGTAAGACTTGCAGAGTAGATTTGAACAGACAGTGGACGTCACACTGCGTGCTTGAGAGACTGGTGGACTTGCCAGATTTTCAGCTTTATTACTGGGTCCTTCGGCTCAGGGCTGTTGAGCAAGGTGCTCCCCTCTGCTGGAGAGCCACAGGGGCACTACAGAGCGGCCTCGTCTTCCCTGCTCCTGCCCGTGCTTGTGGACGGCCAGTGTGACCGCGCACAAGACAAAGTAGTGCATTCGTGGTGTAAATACAGAATGTTCACTAGCTGACTGAGGAAAGTTACAGAGACGGGAGTAAACGTTCTGAAATCATGTGAACCACTATTACAGCACACAGACACACCACTCTACAATCCTCTACAAAGAGTTTGAATACTTCTTTATCTGCACTCTAAAACACAGTGAAACCTTCAAACCTTTCAGCTGGACCACTGTTGTTATACATCAAAATGAATTTAACCAGTACAAAGATTTGAATGGGATAAAAAGGAAAAGTTGTTATTTGCAGGGAGAAATGAAACTGTTACACGTGATCACTGGCTAAACAAAGTGATTCATTTGAGCCGAGGTGGTGAAAACCTTTTGAAACAAGTTACAACAGGATACGTGTAGCTCCCACATTTTACCCTTGAACAGTCAAAGAGTGTTATTGGGAGGAGAAAGTATTGTTTAATTATTCTAATAAAGCTCGCTCAATTAAGACCCATCTGGGAAAAGTACCATTTCGCTATATGAGCACCCAGCTGAGCCAGTGTACAAGTGTATGAATCACAGTTTCAAGGAGCTTTTGTCAGTTTCATTCCAGTGATCGGCCAACACGGGGCACTTCAGATGTCCTACTCGCCCTATTGCGTTACGAAAGTATCCGACATTCTCCAATAAGAACTTGCGACCTCACCTAACGGAAAGAAATTCACTTGGAAGGGAAATGCATGACACCCACTGTGGATGTTTGTTTGTCATTCTGATTATGATGTGCGCTACGTAGAACGTTGCTGGACTTACGTGCATTTGGTGTCATTTCTAACCTAGAAGTCAAAGCTGTGCAACTTTCAAAGAGATGGAAGATCTCTCGCGAGACACCGATTCACAGAAGGGGGTAATGAAATCTTTGCCTGAAGTCTCATTGTGCTGCACTATTTCATTTGTCAGTGGGCACGACTCACAAGCACCTAAAATCATTTCAGTGAGGGACTAAACAAGCCTCTCGCAAAGACTCGGGAACGGACACAGACCTTATCATCTCTGCTCCTCGGGAAGCGTACAGAGATCACATTAGATGTGTTGCTCAAGCTCTTTATTGTCACGTACAGTAAACCCAGCAGTGTGGTCAGTGCGGGATGTGTTCTGTCCCGACGGCGGGGTCAGCAGCCAGAGGAGACCTGAAACACAAGACGGAGAGGTAAGACATTGATTTCGACAGAGAGAGCTTTCACACCGGGTTACTGACAAGAGCAGTGAATAAGAGACACGCAATGAGAATATTCTCATCTAAGAAGAAATATTAACAGGTAGGATGTTAAAATGAAAAGCATTAAAAACTGAATGATCTTCGCTAGTGAACTGACTACCGAGCTCTGGGTCACAGAGTGCTTTTGAAAAAAAATCAAAGATGAGCAGGGATGCCCACAGACAGCAGGTGAGTGAATTATCATCGCTGCAGTTACTTATTTTGTTTCCTGTGAACTATGTAGAATTCATGTTTTCCTTCAGTTGCTCACGCTTTTGGCATACTTATAATGTAGTTAAATAAGAGGGTTTTCAGTTTCTTTTGTTTCTGTTGTAAAGTTGCCCAAGATAAAACATGTTTTAGCTCAGCCAAAGTACGCACCACTGCAAGGTGCACCGATATTGTCGCCATCTGAGCTCGTGGTCATGACGCGGTCAGACAGGACTTGACATTTAGAGCCTACACCAGCTGCAGAAGATACACGTCTCTCTGTGCAAATCCAACTGTTTCTCCACGCAGTCCGGGTGCTGTCTCTGGCACTGAACTCTTGTGCGCCGAGTCCATTTCAATCGTGTGCAAAAAAAAGTTCTACTGATATATAATGGGGTTTGGTTTGAAAATGACAGCTTTGGACAACAATGTTTATGGAATAAGAGAATAATGTCATGTTCTTGTATCCCAAACAATCCCAGCTGGTCAAGGATGGGTCTCTCCAGGGAAAGGGAGAGAAGGAATCATGACATTGAATACGGGAACAGTGGAGCTGGCGACATTCAGGGAGGGTTTTCCGGACACATTTGAGTTGATAGTGGAATAAACATTTTTCTTATTGCGCATCAGGAATTTCTGTTGTAAATGTGAATTAGGTTTCTTATTCTAATTCCACACTTCACAAGGATCCCTCTATCTCATGTCTCTCCAGCGCTGGCTGGGATTACCATTTCAGTGGGCCAGCACTAAGAAATAGGTCTGCACCACCCAGAAAGACAGATTAATTTTTTCATGTTCAAGCAAGATTGTCAGCTTGTGCCACTGTGAAATCACTTGAAGGATATTCCTCAGAGACCAGCTCTCCCCCTGTGTTGTGCAGTCAGTCAAGATGAAGACTAGACAGTGAGAGAGGGACTCTGCAATGGGAGAGAAACTAATGTAGCATTAGTATGAGACCAGTCCCTGCGTCAACAACACAGGCCAACAGAGGAAGGGAGGAAATCAACAGTTTAGAATTCTGTATGTGTATTACAAATGAGAAAGTAATAAAGTCAGGCTGTGCCAGAAGATATTTCACACTGTAACAACCTAAGAAAAGCAGTTCATCAGCCTGACAAAGTTTTATTTATCTCATATTCCTTCTTCTTATATTTTTCCACTTTTTGCACAAATTCAAGTAATTATGATCTTTTCTTGATTTTCTTTTCCTGGAAACTAGTTAAGAGATCAGAAGCTCTTGGGATCCTAAGAGGCGACCACTGCATTTAAACGTGAAAGAGTTTTTAATACCGATATTGCACTAACCGGAAGCCTTTCCAAATCCTACATGAAAACAGACAGCTTCCCACTTTACAACGCCAGCACGAGTCCGATACAGACGGCTGCATTGGACCATTTCCCGCACATCAGATACACTCTGTGCAGAATATTAAATAAAGTTCATGATGTACGGAAATACACTGTGTACGTCTTTCCAGACAATATTCCACTGTTCAGGCCCCAGATGTTCAGCCAGGTCCTTCTCCCAGATCAACTCAACCGCATGACATGCTGATACTCCAGAGTTCCTATTAATTCAATATAGCTGACAGTCTACAAGCGCATACGTTTTAAATACACCTGTGAGGTTGCAAGAACTGCACTGTGAGCTGCAAATCACTTTTTGTTTGATGGCATTTTTTGTCAAATACACTCTGTGCTGAAAATTAAATTATAGACACTTATGATGAACAGAAAGAGACCCTTTTGTATTTCGATATAGTTTAAGGGCTACATGTTTATAAGTTTTAAAGATCCCTGTAAGTCTCTCCTCAATTCTGATACTATTAGGTGAAGAGTATTTTTACAAAGTAAAGTACAGCTCATACATGTTAGTCTTGAAAAAATCTAGGAGCGTTATTTGGGGACTAAACAATGATACAAATATTTGTGGATGTAATTAATAGTTAAGATCTCTGTTGCAAGATGACAATATCCTCGTTGTTACAGTATATTGGAATTTATCATTTGTAAATGGGGTTGTTTTGAAAAAAATGTGCATGCTGCCCACCCGAAAAGAACTACCAGAACTAACACAAAAACACAACCACACTACTCTGATCTGTGAGCTGGTTGGTCAAGCACACGCTCAAGAAGAAAAGCAAAAACACACACAGACAACTCTCAGACATTGGAGGATAATTTCAATGCATAAATTCTATATATCCTATATAATGTAAACTATTTCTAGGAACAATAGAATCATTGAAATGAATGAAAACCAGCCTCCAGAATGGATCAGTCTGGAAAACATACTGTGAAAATTTCTACCGACAGATCCCAGACACAGAAGCATTAGACCAGAACAACATATATGAAAACCAGAAAATATTCCAATTGGCTATAAGAGACCACCCAACCCCTTAGACTCCCCAGTCACTGAGCAGGAGCCACTAGACAAACCCCAGGCCCTCAGACCACGAAAGGCCTGTGGCCAAGACACAGTCGACAACACTTGACTCAACTGAAGAACAACACTTTGAAACACAACCAGCTACACATACCTCTGACTGACAATCAGTTCATCTGGGGGTTTTCCTGACAGTGAAGTCACTGAAGGAGCAGGCACACGGGGCTTTCCATGCCAGTAAAAGGAGGCTCTACAACATCAATCCCCCAATACAATGGGCTCTGAATATTAAAAGTGCAATCAAACCCTTTGCCCTATGCAGCAGGGAAGTGTGGGATCCCTTCACTGAGCAAGATTACACTAAATGGGACAAACAGCCTGTAGATACTCCACGCACAGAGTTCTGTAAAAACATCCTCCCAACTGGAATGCCACAGAATCCTAAACAGACAATACACGCAACACACACTAACTCTGTTAACCATAACATTATGCGATGGTACCATTCATTTTTAACAAATCGTACACAGTATGTCAGGCTCAACAAAACTCTTTCCACGTCACGATCTATGAGCACAGGTGCCCCTCAGGGCTGTGTGAGCTCTCCAGTGCTGTTCACACTTTATACAAATGATTGTACAAGCAGTAGTCAAAGCATCTTCATTTTCACATGCTCAGACAATACAGCTGTCCTGAACAGCATCGCCAGTTGATGCATAGAGGTAGCAGCTTATCTGTATACATGTCAGAAATCCAAAGGTTTGTGCAATGGCATGACAACAATAGCCTAATTCTCAATGTTAAAAAAACAAACGAAATAGTCTTTGATCCCAGAGCAGTTGGTGATCACACGCATGTAGTAATCCACAATGAATTTGTCACTCAGGTTGACGGATACGATCAAGTGCGATCAGGTGGGGATTTTGTTTTCCTTGGGGGGGGTTTAGTGGTGCACCTTGACTTGCAAATTCATTTTTATTTGATGACAATGTTTTGAGTTGTTTTAAAGAACTTACTGTTTTGATTAGATGTATCAGAGATTGTGACTCTGCTTTTAGCTTCCCATTCCTTCCAAACAAAGGGTCTTCTGTTGTAGAGAACAGCACAGCATATCCAAAGCGAAGCGCAAGGGGACTGCAGTCCAGAGAAACCTGTAAGTTTACAAAGAATGGAGGCAATTTCACACCTCTGGTTGTGCCAGAGGGTCCTCAGTGGAAGAGATACCGGGGTCCCCAGCACTGCTGTCACCTCTTCTGTACTCCTCCTATGCTAACAACTGTGTATCTACTGCTGACTCTGTGAAATGAATCAAGTCTGCAGATGATCCCACCGGAATAAAAAAAAAAATCTGTAGAGGAAGGAGGTCATTGCTATAGTCAGCACCCCAGAAATCCGGACCCACGAGAACATAAGCAGAGCATGCAAACTCCACACACACAGCACCCCAGGAAACCAGACCCACGAGAACAGGGGCAGAGCATGCAAACTCCACGCAGACAGCACCCCAGGAATTAAATCCAGGGTCTCAGTGCTGGAACCCACTGTGCCGCCGTCTCTCACCTCCACATGCAGGAGACATGCAGGTCTCGACCGGAGACCGGAGACCGGAGACTCCTCACTCCTGCAGTAACACACCCAGCAGGACTCGCTCATGGTCCAGTGAGCCCAGCGCTTTGAGTCTGGTTTCCAGCGCTGATGTGTCCCTGATAGTCCTGTCCCACAGCCTGCGAGTCACCGTTTCTTCCTTTTCTTCCGCATAATGTCCACAAAATACTCCAGCTAGCGCTTTCTAGACTAACGGTTCTGCTTTGCTCGCTGATTAGATTAAAAAAGCCGTCTGTTTATCTGCTGGAGGTCAGATCGCAACAACTTCTGCAGCACCGTTTCCCCGGCAACCACGTTTTATTTAACAAAGTAAAATAAACACAGGAGAAAAGTTTGCAAACATGCAGGCAGGATGAGCGCTGCAGTCACAGGCTTGTGAAATACACAGAACAGAAAACAGAAAGAAAAATACACACTAGAGTACACATAACACAATCAGGGGGACACAATACTCCTGCTCTTTACACAAACAGGTCGGCGCAGCTGTCATGATGTCTCATTTACAAAGAGTCTGAAGATTTGCTCGTCTCTTCCCAGAGCAGCTTCACTCCGGAGAGCAAGAAACGGCTCCTGCCGAGTCCGTCTTGTAAGAGAGACATAGAAATCCGCGACACGATTAATACGCTGAAATTGTATAATTAATTCTGATGCTCAATCAAATCTGCGGAACGCGTGGGCAGCGCACGTGTTCTGTAGTGCGCTTTAGAGCACTAGAGAGACTACATCTCCCACAAGCCCTGTGGGCGACTTCCTTTCAACGTCATCGATTCGCGTCTTTTTTCTTTTTAATTAGAACAACAATACATGCCATAAAAACAAGAATACATATAACATAGAGTATAGTCAGGGGTAGATACGATAATACATGTACATGTTATGCAAAAAGATTAAACAAGTAATCTTGTTTAATAGTAAACAAAAGCAGATAAGGTCCGTACATGTTTCAAATTGTCTGTACAAACGCATTTACATCCGTTTTAAAGTGTTTAAACATGGGTCTCCTCCCACAGCATTTCGTTAGTTATTATATCGTGGAAGTATCATATGTTTTTAAATACAAACGACATTTTCATATTACTTTCAACGGGTTTAAATGTTGCATGATTTTACTTCTTTAAAAGTAATGTCAATATTAGTTTCCTTCTTTACATTAGCTTACAGAGTTGCTGTCACAAAAGTCACAGTTACCATCTGTTTTGATTTTCAATCTCTGCACAACGAGGATCTGTAAGGAGGCGCTTCAAGATTCGCCGCCATAGACTCGTGTATCTCTGTCGAAAGTGCAGTTCTTTTTGAACTCTTGTAGCAATACAAATAGATACAATACAAAACAAGAGTATATATAGCAAATCAATAATGTCATCAGGGGTACATAGATAGTATAATCTATTTACACTTCTGAAAAAAAAAATTCAATATCTGCACAACAAGTCTTCGACAGCGCTTTGAGACTCACCGCCATAGACTCGTTTATCTCTGTCGCCACCCAGTGGCCATTTCTCGGAAGTGTCACCGCCCGCCGTAATTCAGTACAGTCCCGGAATGGAAATTCTGATTGGACGAGAGCCGTATCCATCCCGCCTCCTGCCGAAATCTCGGCGCTGATTGGATACGAGCCGAGTCACTCAAGGTGAGGGCGGTATTTCCGTGTAAGAACACGGAAGTCCGCGGTGATTGGCTAGGAGCGGTGTCACTCACCCAAACTAAAAGGAAGTCCCGCCTTTTCCCACCCAACGGCGGTGATTGGACACGCCGTGCGTCACTCTTATGACGTCACTTAACCACGACGGATCCGGATCTGATGCGTGATTTGCGCGACAGCCGGTCCGTCGCTGAGATCGGTGTGGAGCCGCGGCCCAGGATGCTATGGTTCCGCTCTCTGCTCGTCAAGCACTGCGGACTCCTGGAAAACCGTATTGCAGGGCAGAGAGTTGTTGAACTCCAGACGTCGCCTCGCGTTGTTGATTAATTCGACCTTATTGTGTTTTCTCTTCTTTAACATTTATATTGCAATAGTAAAAATGCTATTCAATGCACACAAGAGTACATTACAGATCACTGGGGTACATTATACAGGCAAATACAGACTAGGTAAGCACAGCTTTCATGTTGGGACATTTAGAAATAGTTTGGAGACGTGCCCTCATGTGTTTCAGATGTGACTTCTTTCCATTTGGAAGCGCCTTACTTCTACCAAGAAAAGAAAAGGCTTCGATAACGAGATCGTAATGAAGAAATAGTAACGATCATTTCAGTGCATTCTGACATTTATTGGTGAGAAATAGATGTTATTTTACTGCTGTTATATTGGGCGAGATTTCACACGGATAATCAAACGAGAACGGGTTTGCCCTGGAATCCATTCCACTGCCGAACCTGAAAGTCAGAGCAACAGAACGGACGTATTGTAAGGCGACTGTGGTGTTGCTCGACCACATCAATTAGGCGAGAAGTACACTCTGCTACTACGACATACGGTCTAATGATTCCATTTCGATTATTTCTTATCTTTAGGCTATTTGCACATATAATAACGAGCAAGTATAATGATTAAGTCAGTGATAAATTATGTTATATTCGGTTCAGCAGTATTGAGCAGTAAAATAACATCTATTTCTCACCAATAAATGTCAGAATAAGAAACCTTCTTTACACAATTGTGCCGATCAATTCAGTGTTTTAATAACAGGACAAAACAAAAACAAACGTAAGGTTTCTGGGCTGCTTTGAAAAAGACAATTATCATCTATATTACTTTTAAATCTCTGCACACTATGTATCTTTACCGGGTCGATTCAATGTACAATTTTGTAATGACGCCTTAACCTTATTATTCATACAAAATGTGTTTGACAATGGTCATGTTTTATTCCACTCAGTTTCCCCAAAGAGGTGCTCCAAAATAGTTTGACAAGATATTGTGAGATTGCAAGAGGGATCTTAAGTATTTATTAGTACAAGTAGAACTAAATTGTTTTCCTTGTAGTCTAATAAAGGTTGTAAATTCTTCCATAGTTTCTGATGGGCTACTGTTAGTTTCTTAAAAGCATCAATACCTCTCTAGGAGTAGCTCTGGTTACGACGGATTGTTATCAGACTTATCACAAACATTATATCTATTCATAAAATCTTCTTGATTCTACATTTCATTATCCACACCAGTTAATTTGTTGACCCCGCTTATACTATTTTAAACCCAGTTTTCAAAGCACGGGTTTATTTTTTCTCTAGCCGCTAGTTCCTGAATGATTAAATTAGGGGAAACATACACCACCTACTTTGCTTAATTTTGTAAATAATACTCTGTCGGTATCGGTATTAGATGCTCTAAATCCTGTAGCATTTAGGCCTCCTTCTGCCTGTGTTTGACAAATAACAACCATGAATATTTTTTTTTTTATTTTACGTTGGTAAAGAACATCAAATCACATCTCTTTTTGGATTTTTGAAAACTTAATACCAAGATATTTAATCACATCTTTTACATGTATATTACGTATGGAGCAGACACTTTCCAACAGCCACCAGTTCACTTTTCTGATATGTAAAGAAAGACCAGATACAGAGGAAATGACTTGTAAATGCATTTAATTCCTTTGTCCACCTCTGTGTGCTTTCTCAGAGAGACAGTTGTATCCTCAGCCAATTGGGAACACCTGTAATCTCTTTATCCTGTACTTGAACACCCTGAAACTATTTGTTATAGGAGCGTAGGCAGTGGGAAGAGGAGTGGGCTCGTGTCGAATTGCCTTACCCGTTCCCAATCTGCAGGAGGTCCCACGACGGCAGGTAGCTGCTCCAGTCGCTGGAGCTCAGTTCGCTGTCGATGGAGGACGAGGGCTCTGGCTCGGGGGAATCACGGCTCCACAGCTCCTACCTGTTGCAGAGTGTTTCTGCCCTCCCGATGGCCTCTGTGTTTTAGAAGGATCCATCTCTCTTCGCTTGCTTACACCACAGGTTTCATCGACCATAGTGTGCATCCTGAAGCAGTGAGTTATCGGACTTATTTCTACTGAGAAACAGTTCAAGCACTCACAAAACAATAACCAGGAGATGGTATATGAAAGAGTATTGTAAGACTTGCAGAGTAGATTTGAATAGACAGTGGATGTCACACTGCGTGCTTGAATATCACGAGATTCAGTTCATTCTTTCCTGCAGATTAACTTCCTGCTTGACATTGTACCGCTGTCACTTCTTCACAAACTCATAACTCGCCGTGTTCAATTTTGTGTTGAGTTACAGGAACCTCAGCATCAGATGAAATATTCTCCAGCGCCCCAGGGAGACTGGGGGACTTGCCAGATTTTCAGCTTTATTACTGGGTCCTTCGGCTCAGGGCTGTTGAGCAAAGTGCTCCCCTCTGCTGGAGAGCCACAGGGGCACTACAGAGCGGCCTCGTCTTCCCTGCTCCTGCCCGTGCCTGTGGACGGCCAGTGTGACCGCGCGCGAGATAAAGTAGTGCATTCGTGGTGTAAATACAGAACGTTCACTAGCTGACTGAGGAAAGTTACAGAGACGGGAGTATACGTTCTGAAATAATGTGAACCACTGTTACTACACACAGACAGACTACTCAAAAATCATGTGGCTTTTTAAGGTCATTTTGTCTGCCTAAAGTATGTTAGATTTGTCACAGCAAAGAGTTTGAATACTTACAGAATGCAGCAGCTAGAATTGTTACTTGGAGCAACAGGTATGACCACATAACCCCCATACTTATCTCTCTTCATTGGCTTCCTATCATGTACGGGGCGGACTTCAAACTCCTTCTACTTACTTACAAGGCTCTCAGAGGTCAGGCACCTGTCCTGCCTCGCAGGGATGCTGCAGAGGAGAAATACTGTACACAGCATGGTTTCAGAGGCCTGTCCGTCATGGGCTGGGCACCATGTGAGTTGAATGCTGCATCAGTGCCATGGATCCAAGAGGGGCATCGTGGATACAGCTATCGTTTAGGAGGATTCTGCTGGTCTGCAGAGACCTGCATGGGGTACTGACATACAGACGACGTGATGGATGGATTGATTAATACCTGCATTCATTTATTTCTTTTTTTTTAATGATATAATGTTAGCATGCCCAAAGGGGTTGGGCAGCCAGTTGACCATGGACCCCTAGAGGATTTTATTCTCCTTACTGAGGAGCCTTTGGTTCCTTTCCTCCATTGCCTTCAGTTCTGTATTCACAAAATGTATATTTACTTGCACTGTTAAGCACCTTGGGGCAACCTTGTTGTGAAAGGCGCTATATGAAAATAAATTGAATTGAATGGAATGACAGAGTCACGGCTTTTCCAGTTTCCTCTCCTATTATCTTCTTTATCTGCACTCTAAAACACAGTGAAACCTTGAACCTTTCAACTGGACCACTGCCGTTCTACATCACAATGACTTTAACTAGGACGGAGACTTGAATGGGATGAAAAAGGAAAAGGCATTATTTGCAGGAAGAAATTAAACTGTTCCACCTGATCACTTGCTAAACAAAGTGATTCACTGGAGTGGAGGCGGTGAAAGCTTTGTGAATCAACTTACAAAAGGATACATGTAAGAAACGTAGCTCCCATATTTAACCCTTGAAAAATCTCTGAGTGTTATGTGCAGGTGAAAGTATTGTTCAATTATTCTAATAAAGCTCACTCAACTAAGACCCATGTTGGAAAAGTACCAGAGTATTCTCATCTAAGAGGAAATTCTAACAAGTAGGATGTTAAAATGAAAAGCATTAAAAACTGAATGATCTTCAGTAGCTAAGTGATTATTGAGCTCTGGGTCACAGTGCTCCTGAAAAAAAAAATCAAATTTCAGCAGAGACACCCACGGACAGCAGGTGAGCACCAAGCTGTGCCAGTGTCTAAGTGTATGAATCACAGTTTCAAGGAGCTTTTTTCAGTTTCGTTCCACTGATCGGCCAACACGGGGGGCACTTCAGTCTTACTCGCCCTATTGCATTAAGAAACTGTACAACATTCTCCAATAACCTCACCTAACGAAAAGCAATTTGCGTAGCAGGGAAAGACTGGACTCCCACTGGGGATTTTTGTTTTTCATCCCGATGGGGATGTGCACTATATAGAACGTTGCTGGACCCACGTGCAATTGGTGTCATTTCTAACCTAGAGGTCGAAGCTGTGAAACTTTCTAAGAGATGGAAGATCTCTTGCGAGACACCGATTCACAGAAGGGGCTAATGAGATCTTTGCTTGAAGTCTCATTATGCTGCACTATTTCATTTGTCAGTGGGCACGACTCACAGGCATCTAAAATCATTTCAGTGAGGGACTAAACAGGCCTCTCGCAAAGACTCGGGAACGGACACAGACCTTATCATCTCTGCTCCTCGGGAAGCGTACAGAGATCACATTAGATGTGTTGCTCAAGCTCTTTATTGTCACGTACAGTAAACCCAGCAGTGTGGTCAGTGCGGGATGTGTTCTTTCCCGACGGCAGGGTCGGCAGCCAGAGGAGACCTGAAACACAAGACGGAGAGGTAAGACACTGATTCCGACAGAGAGAGCTTTCACACCGGGTTACCGACAAGAGGAGCAATAAGAGAAGAGCTATAAAGACACGCCGAAGAGAATATTCTCATCTAAGAGGAAATACTAACAAGTAGGAAGTTAAAATGAAAAGCATTAAAAACTGAATGATCTTCAGTAGCGTAACGATTACTGAGCTCTGGGTCACGGTGCTCTTGAAAAAAAATCAAATTTGAGCAGAGACGCCCACGGACAGCAGGTGAGTGAATGAGTTGTTTATTTTGTTTCCTGTGAATTATGTAGAATTCACAACGTTTTCCATTTGTACAGGAAAACCATTGCGAGCAGATTCACTTCTTCTGCACTAGAATGAATGATTTCCATCTTCACTCTAGGGTACTGTGCTTTGTAGCACTGTATTGTATTCAGCATATATGTCTGTTATGTATACATTTTCTTTCTCACTTTGTCTCTCTGTCCATTTGTATCAGTTTTTTGGAGAGCACCATCACACCAGCATCACAACATTTATTCTACTGCCTTATTAAGCAAATGTCTCTACTAAATTATTTTCATATAGAAAACATATTTTTGGACATGATATACACAAATGGCTAATTATACCTTCTGATAATATTTCCATCTTAGAAATGAAGCATTTCTCTCCTGCAGTTTGAGGTTGTTAAATAGAAAACTGGATCACCCCAGGGCTGAATCTTCTCCCTCTCTTACACACTTTGTTCATGAACGATTACAAGAGCAAACACATAGACTGACTTCTCACAAAGTGTGTCGATGACACAGTCCCGGTCAGCTTACTAAAGGACCCAGAAAATCACCACGGGCCAGTCTGAACAGTTTCTCGGAATGGTCTGTTGACTTCTCTTTGATGTTTCATGTTACAAGAGCAAAACAATACTCACTGATTTGAGGATAATTGCGCCATCCCTCCAGCCTACTGAAATGAACCGTCAGACTGCAGAAGCTGTCAGTGACTACAGGTCCTTGGGACTGGTCAGAGAAACCTGAGATGAGACAAACGTTGTGAGACCATTTATAAGCTTGTGACCTCAAATTAAACAGAAGTCAGACATTTTCAAAGGGGGCAACACCGCGGCACAGTGCTTAGCATCGCTGCCTCATAGCACCGGGCCCCGTGGTTGATTCCAGGGGCGCTGTCTGTGTGGAGTCTGCATGTTTGTTCACGCTGCAGGGGACACCTCTCCCCCACAGGGCACACAGACACAAACTCACACCACAGCCCATTTTCCCACAACACAATCAACCCGCCAGTATCAGTTTGTGTTCAGTGCTGGGGAGGTGCCTTGTCCTTGCAGAACAAAAACAAGGTGATCAGGACTGACGGCAAGACTCAGGTATTCAAGTACCCAGTAAATCCAGGGCTCAAATGGGGGAACTGTTTCACGAGCTACACAATATCCTCACACACGATGACAGAGCCTTGGAAAGCCGTGTGGAGAGTGAGGTGCTCGTACCCAGCCGGAGTTAAAAGACCACGCATTGAGCAGAGCAACTGAGCAAGAGCACACTATCGATCTATCCAACCCAGAAAAGCACACATCTCTGTGATACAGAGTGCAGTGTGAGTTGCAACTAAGTTTTTGTTCAATATTTGTTTTGTCTGAAAGAGTCTATTTTGATTAGATGCATGCAACACTATTTCTTTCTCATTCTCTGTCTTTCTATGTCTTATTTGGATCACAAAGTTCATAACCCCGCCAGTTGCTTTGGCTCTGAAAGCATCCCTCAGCAGGGACAGCCCTGATCCCCAAACACAGGGCTGCCCTTCCCACTGCCCGTCTGCTCTCTGCCCAGTGGAAGTAGCGTTTCTACCCCGCAGCTGTGTGAGAGAAGATGAGCTGAGAACACTAACCCACCTCTGGAGAGGGAAGAGTCTCGGCTGGAGGCGAGCAGGAGCTGCCGGGCTGCCGCAGACAAGGCGCCGCTGAAATGATAGAGAAATCTTTTAGAATCAAACGTCACCTGGCTCAGTGTTTAAGCTGTAGTACATGATCACGTTAGATTATTAAAACATGCAGACTGCCATTTCCATTCTGTACAAACAAAGAGTTTTCCATCGTAGAAAACACCACCGCATATCCAAAGCGGAGTGCACTGGGACTGCAGTCCAGAGAAACCCATCATGTTACAAGAACTGGAGGCCATTTCACACCAAAACTGTAGAATAGGATTCTTTCTGCACACCCAGTACTGGGGGCTGTGTCGGAGGCTCCTCACCGGAAGAGACTTGCATTCCTGTTGGCTCCTCTCGGTCTGTGATGATTTTAGCCGTCGAATCGGGCAGGAGGCAGGCGCTCTTCGGGAGCTCTCGTCCCGTGCTATAACTCGGACCACGCGATGGCCCAACTGCTTCATCCGTACAAACAGAAACTTCAAACAACAAACCCCAACAAGAAATCTGTGCACGCTTGGACTCCTGCTGCAGCTGAGCAGTCACGCACACACCTCCTGTTGCTCCCAGAGAGAAACAGGCCCAGGGTCCCAGCGCTGCAACCGGCTGCGCCGCGTCTCTCACCTTTTCACCTCCACATGCAGATCATGACGCGACCGGAGACTCGCCGATTAGATAAAAAAGCCGTCTGTTTCAACAACTTTTACAGCTCCGTTGACACGGCAACCACGTTTTATTGACAAAGTAAAATAAACACAGGAGAAAAGTTTGCAAACAAGACTGGAGCTAAAAGAAACACGAGGACAGTGGGTTTGCTTTATGTGCCGGGTCGATAAACCAGCGCTGCAGACACGTGAATAAAAGAAAACATACACACAAGGGAACACAGAAGAGAGAGATAGAAATACAAGAGACGATAAATACGCTGAAATTGTATTAATATAATTAATTCTAACGTTCAATCAAATCAGCGAAACACGGGGGCAGGGCAGCCCAGTGAACTATAGAGACTATATTACCCATAAGCCCTGTGGGCGACAACATTTTGACGTCATCGACTCGCGTCTTTTGTATTTTTTATGAGATCAAAAACTACAAGAAAACATAACGCAGCAATCGTATTGTCAGGGATACATGAAAAAAAGATTAAACAAGGTAAATGCAGATAGGGTCCGTCCATGCTTCAACGTTCTTACAACTAGACACAGTACGTCTTTACATCTGTTTGAAACTGTTCAAACATGGTCTCCTCTCACACCATTCCGTTAATAATTATGTTTCATAACAAATGTATTCCTTTAAAAGTAAATTAGTCTCTTTCTCTATATAAGTTTGTAAAAAAGTCCTGAATGTTTATAAACCACAACATAACCAAAATAAATGTTGTTAGGTTTCAGGGCTGCTTTCAGTAAGGTCACAGTTATCATCTATATTGATGATCAATCTCCGCATAAGTCTTTCCGATAGCGCTTTAAGACTCGTGTATCTCTGTCGCCGCCCAGTGGACATTTCTCGGAAGTGTCACCGCCTGTCGGAACTCGGAAAAGTCCCGGGACTGAAGCCGTGTGACTAGACAAGAGCCGCATGTCTCCCGCCTCCTGCTGAAATCTCAGCGCCGATTGGACAAAAGCTGCTCACAGTCCGGATCCAGTGGAAGGCTGATCCACTCCGGGTTTTCCTAAGCCGACAGTCCGGGTCCGGTGGAAGGCTGATCCACACCGGGTTTTCCTTAGCCGGCAGTCCGGGTCCAGTGAAAGGCTTTTCCACTCCGGGTTTCCCTTAGCCGACAGGGAGAGAAGGAATCATGACATTCAATACGGGAACAGTGGAGCTGGCGAGATTCAGGGAGGGTTTTCCGGACACATTTGAGTTGATAGTGGAATAAACGTTTTTCTTATTGCGCATCAGGAATTTCTGTTGTAAATATGAATTAGGTTTCTTATTCTAATTCCACACTTCACAAGGATCCCTATCTCATGTCTCTCCAGCGCTGGCTGGGATTACCATTTCAGTGGGCCAGCACTAAGAAACAGGTCTGCACCACCCAGAAAGACAGATTAATTTTTTTCTGTTCAAGCAAGATTGTCAGCTTGTGCCACTGTGAAATCACTTGAAGGTTATTCCTCAGAGACCAGCTCTGCCCCTGTGTTGTTCTACTTCCTGTAGTTCTGCAGAACTGAGGCTACAAAGACCTGGCTGTCCATCTTGAAAGGGGCATCACCGTTCCATTTCAGATGGGACACAAGCAGGCAGCCAAAGGGAGCAGAAAACACACTGAGGTGCTGGATCATTCAGGCACATTGTGTCATTGAGAGAAGCTGCTGTAGGAAACCGGAAAAACTGTCCAGAGCTGACCTGGAGACGTGGAGGACATGAGCCAGACAGATGTTCTACTTTAACACTGAAAAGCAAACCTTCTTGAATACTGTGTGTAAAAGGCAGAGCTGGGGTGATAAAGGAGAGTCAGAGCGGTGCAGAGAGAGGGCAGGGGAGGTGCAGTCAGTCAAGATGAAGACTAGACAGTGAGAGAGGGACTCTGCAATGGGAGAGAAACTAATGTAGCATTAGTATGAGACCAGTCC
The DNA here is from genome assembly GCF_059453375.1 of Lepisosteus platostomus. Classification (NCBI taxonomy): domain Eukaryota; kingdom Metazoa; phylum Chordata; class Actinopteri; order Semionotiformes; family Lepisosteidae; genus Lepisosteus; species Lepisosteus platostomus. The sequence continues at coordinate 19,743,968 of NC_142629.1, read as the reverse complement.
CTGCGTCAACAGCACAGGCCAACAGAGGAAGGGAGGAAATCAACAGTCAGTTTAGGATTCTATATGTGAATTACAAATGAGAAAGTAATAAAGTCAGGCTGTGCCAGAAGATATTTCACACTGTAACGACCTAAGAAAAGCAGTTCATCAGCCTGACAAAGTTTTATTTATCTCATATTCCTTCTTCTTATATTTTTCCACTTTTTGCACAAATCCAAGTAATTATGATCTTTTCTTGATTTTCTTTTCCTGGAAACTAGTTAAGAGATCAGGAGCTCTTGGGAGCCTAAGAGGCGACCACTGCATTTAAACGTGAAAGAGTTTTTAATACCATAAACCGATATGGCACTAACCGGAAGCCTTTCCAAATCCTACATGAAAACAGACAGCTTCCCACTTTACAACGCCAGCACGAGTCCGATACAGACGGCTGCATTGGACCGTTTCCCGCACATCAGAGACACTCTGTGCAGAATATTAAACAAAGTTCATGATGTACGGAAATACACTGTGTACGTCTTTCCAGACCCTATTCCACTGTTCAGGCCCCAGATGTTCAGCCAGGTCCTTCTCCCAGATCAACTCAACCGCATGACATGCCGATACTCCAGAGTTCCTGTTAATTCAATACAGCTGACAGTCTACATGCGCATCCGTTTTAAATACACCTGTGAGCTTGCAAGAACTGCACTGTGAGCTGCAAATCACTTTTTGTTTGATGGCATTTTTTTGTCAAATACACTCTGTGCTGAAAATTAAATTATAGACACTTATGATGAACAGAAAGAGACCCTTTTGTATTTCGATATAGTTTAAGGGCTACATGTTTAAAAGTTTTAAAGATCGCTGTAAGTCTCTCCTCAATTCTGACACTATTAGGTGAAGAGTATTTTTACAAAGTAAAGTACAGCTCATACATGTTAGTCTTGAAAGAATCTAGGAGCGTTATTAGGGGACTAAACAATTATACGAATATTTGTGGATGTAATTAATTGTTAAGATCTCTGTTGCAAGATGACAATATCCTCGCTGTTACAGTATATTGGAATTTATCATTTGTAAATTGGGTTGTTTTGAAAAAATGTGGATGCTGCCCACCCGAAAAGAACTACCAGAACTAACACAAAAACACAACCACACTACTCTGATCTGTGAGCTGGTTGGACAAGCACACGCTCAAGAAGAAAAGCACAAACACAAACAGACAACTCTCAGACATTGGAGGATACTTTCAATGCATAAATTCTATATATCCTATATAATGTAATCTATAGGAGTCCATAAATCAAAACTATTTCTAGGAACAATGGAATCATTGAAATGAATGAAAACCAGCCTCCAGAATGGATCAGTCTGGAAAACATACTGTGAAAATGTCTACCGACAGATCCCAGACACAGAAGCATTAGACCAGAACAACATATATGAAAACCGGAAAATATTCCAATTGGCTATAAGAGACCACCCAACCCCTTAGACTCCCCAGTCACTGAGCAGGAGCCACTAGACAAACTCCAGGCCCTCAGACCACGAAAGGCCTGTGGCCAAGACACAGTCGACAACACTTGACTCAACTGAAGAACAACACTTTGAAACACAACCAGCTACACATACCTCTGACTGACAATCAGTTCATCTGGGGGTTTTCCTGACAGTGAAGTCACTGAAGGAGCAGGCACACGGGGCTTTCCATGCCAGTAAAAGGAGGCTCTACAACATCAATCCCCCAATACAATGGGCTCTGAATATTAAAAGTGCAATCAAACCCTTTGCCCTATGCAGCAGGGAAGTGTGGGATCCCTTCACTGAGCAAGATGACACTAAATGGGACAAACAGCCTGTAGATACTCCACGCACAGAGTTCTGTAAAAACATCCTCCCAACTGGAATGCCACAGAATCCTAAACAGACAATACACGCAACACACACTAACTCTGTTAACCATAACATTATGCGATGGTACCATTCATTTTTAACAAATCGTACACAGTACGTCAGGCTCAACAAAATTCTTTCCACGTCACGATCTATGAGCACAGGTGCCCCTCAGGGCCGTGTGAGCTCTCCAGCGCTGTTCACACTTTATACAAATGATTGTACAAGCAGTAGTCAAAGCATCTTCATTTTCACATTCTCAGACAATACAGCTGTCCTGAACAGCATCGCCAGTTAATGCATAGAGGTAGCAGCTTATCTGTATACATGTCAGAAATCCAAAGGTTTGTGCAATGGCATGACAACAATAGCCTAATTCTCAATGTTAAAAAAACAAACGAAATAGTCTTTGATCCCAGAGCAGTTGGTGATCACACGCATGTAGTAATCCACAATGAATTTGTCACTCAGGTTGACGGATACGATCAAGTGCGATCAGGTGGGGATTTTGTTTTCCTGGGGGGGTTTAGTGGTGCACCTTGACTTGCAAATTCATTTTTATTTGATGACAATTTTTGACAACAGTTTTGAGTTGTTTTAAAGAACTTACTGTTTTGATTAGATGTATCAGAGACTGTGACTCTGCTTTTAGCTTCCCATTCCTTCCAAACAAAGGGTCTTCTGTTGTAGAGAACAGCACAGCATATCCAAAGCGAAGCGCAAAGGGACTGCAGTCCAGAGAAACCTGTAAGTTTACAAACAATGGAGGCAATTTCACACCTTTGGTTGTGCCAGAGGGTCCTCAGTGGAAGAGATACCGGGGTCCCCAGCACTGCTGTCACCTCTTCTGTACTCCTCCTATGCTAACAACTGTGTATCTACTGCTGACTCTGTGAAATGAATCAAGTCTGCAGATGATCCCACCGGAATAAAAAAAAAAATCTGTAGAGGAAGGAGGTCATTGCTATAGTCAGCACCCCAGAAATCCGGACCCACGAGAACATAAGCAGAGCATGCAAACTCCACACACACAGCACCTCAGGAAACCAGACCCACGAGAACATAAGCAGAGCATGCAAACTCCACACACACAGCACCCCAGGAAACCAGACCCAAGAGAGCAGGGGCAGAGCATGCAAACTCCACGCAGACAGCACCCCCAGGAAACCAGACCCATGAGAACAGGGGCAGAGCATGCAAACTCCACACAGACAGCACCCCAGGAATTAAATCCAGGGTCTCAGTGCTGGAACCCACTGCGCCGCCGTCTCTCACCTCCACATGCAGGAGACATGCAGGTCTCGACCGGAGACCGGAGACTGGAGACTCCTCACTCCTGCAGTAACACACCCAGCAGGACTCGCTCATGGTCCAGTGAGCCCAGCGGTTTGAGTCTGGTTTCCAGCGCTGATGTGTCCCTGATAGTCCTGTCCCACAGCCTGCGAGTCACCGTTTCTTCCTTTTCTTCCGCATAATGTCCACAAAATACTCCAGCTAGCGCTTTCTAGACTAACGTTTCTGCTTTGCTCGCTGATTAGATTAAAAAAGCCGTCTGTTTATCTGCTGGAGGTCAGATCGCAACAACTTCTGCAGCCCCGTTTCCCCGGCAACCACGTTTTATTTAACAAAGTAAAATAAACACAGGAGAAAAGTTTGCAAACATGCAGGCAGGATGAGCGCTGCAGACACAGGCTTGTGAAATACACAGAACAGAAAACAGAAAGAAAAATACACACTAGAGTACACATAACACAATCAGGGGGACACAATACTCTGAAATTGTATAATTAATTCTGATGCTCAATCAAATCTGCGGAACGCGTGGGCAGCGCACGTGTTCTGTAGTGCGCTATAGAGCACTAGAGAGACTACATCTCCCACAAGCCCTGTGGGCGAGTTCCTTTTGACGTAATCGATTCGCGTCTTTTTTCTTTTTAATTAGAACAACAATACATGCCATAAAAACAAGAATACATATAACATAGAGTATAGTCAGGGGTAGATACGATAATACATGTACATGTTATGCAAAAAGATTAAACAAGTAATCTTGTTTAATAGTAAACAAAAGCAGATAAGGTCCGTACATGTTTCAAATTGTCTGTACAAACGCATTTACATCCGTTTTAAAGTGTTTAAACATGGGTCTCCTCCCACAGCATTTCGTTAGTTATTATATCGTGGAAGTATCATATTTTTTTAAATACAAACGACATTTTCATATTACTTTCAATGGATTTAAATGTTGCATGATGTTACTTCTTTAAAAGTAATGTCAATATTAGTTTCCTTCTTTACATTAGCTTTCAGAGTTGCTGTCACAAAAGTCACCGTTACCATCTGTTTTGATTTTCAATCTCTGCACAACGAGGATCTGTAAGGAGGCGCTTCAAGATTCGCCGCCATAGACTCGTGTATCTCTGTCGAAAGTGCAGTTCTTTTTGAACTCTTGTAGCAATAAAAATAGATACGATACAAAACAAGAGTATATAGAGCAAATCAATAATGTCATCAGGGGTACATAGATAGTATAAAATATTTACACTTCTGAAAAAAAAATTTCAACATCTGCACAACAAGTCGTCGACAGCGCTTTGAGACTCACCGCCATAGACTCGTGTATCTCTGTCGCCACCCAGTGGCCATTTCTCGGAAGTGTCACCGCCCGCCGTAATTCAGTACAGTCCCGAAATAGAAATTCTGATTGGACGAGAGCCGTATCCATCCCGCCTCCTGCCGAAACTCGGCGCTGATTGGTTATGAGCCGAGTCACTCAAGGTGAGGGCGGTATTTCCGTGTAAGAACACGGAAGTCCGCGGTGATTGGCTAGGAGCGGTGTCACTCAACAAAACTAAAAGGAAGTCCCGCCTTTTCCCCACCCAACGGCGGTGATTGGACACGCCGTGCGTCACTCTTATGACGTCACTTAACCACGACGGATCCGGATCTGATGCGTGATTTGCGCGACAGCCGGTCCGTCGCTGAGATCGGTGTGGAGCCGCGGCCCAGGATGCTATGGTTCCGCTCTCTGCTCGTCAAGCACTGCGGACTCCTGGAAAACCGTATTGCAGGGCAGAGAGTTGTTGAACTCCAGACGTCGCCTCGCGTTGTTGATTAATTCGACCTTATTGTGTTTTCTCTTCTTTAACATTTATATTGCAATAGTAAAAATGCTATTCAATGCACACAAGAGTACATTACAGATCACCGGGGTACATTATACAGGCAAATACAGACTAGGTAAGCACAGCTTTCATGTTGGGACATTTAGAAATAGTTTGGAGACGTGCCCTCATGTGTTTCAGATGTGACTTCTTTCCATTTGGAAGCGCCTTACTTCTACCAAGAAAAGAAAAGGCTTCGATAACGAGATCGTAATGAAGAAATAGTAACGATCATTTCAGTGCATTCTGACATTTATTGGTGCGAAATAGATGTTATTTTACTGCTGTTATATTGGGCGAGATTTCACACGGATAATCAAACGAGAACGGGTTTGCCCTGGAATCCATTCCACTGCCGAATCTGAAAGTCCGAGCAACAGAACGGACGTATTGTAAGGCGACTGTGGTGTTGCTCGACCACATCAATTAGGCGAGAAGTACACTCTGCTACTACGACATACGGTCTAATGATTCCATTTCGATTATTTCTTATCTTTAGGCTATTTACACATAATAACGAGCAAGTATAATGATTAAGTCAGTGGTAAATTATATGTTATATTCGGTTCAGCAGTATTGAGCAGTAAAATAACATCTATTTCTCACCAATAAATGTCAGAATAAGAAACCTTCTTTACACAATTGTGCCGATCAATTCAGTGTTTTAATAACAGGACAAAACAAAAACAAACGTAAGGTTTCTGGGCTGCTTTGAAAAAGACAATTATCATCTATATTACTTTTAAATCTCTGCACACTATGTATCTTTACCGGGTCGATTCAATGTACAATTTTGTAATGACGCCTTAACCTTATTATTCATACAAAATGTGTTTGACAATAGTCATGTTTTATTCCACTCAGTTTCCCCAAAGAGGTGCTCCAAAATAGTTTGACAAGATATTGTGAGATTGCAAGAGGGATCTTAAGTATTTATTAGTACAAGTAGAACTAAATTGTTTTCCTTGTAGTCTAATAAAGGTTGTAAATTCTTCCATAGTTTCTGAGGGGCTACTGTTAGTTTCTTAAAAGCATCAATACCTCTCTAGGAGTAGCTCTGGTTACGACGGATTGTTATCAGACTTATCACAAACATTATATCTATTCATAAAATCTTCTTGATTCTACATTTCATCATCCACACCAGTTAATTTGTTGACCCCGCTTATACTATTTTAAACCCAGTTTTCAAAGCACGGGTTTATTTTTTCTCTAGCCGCTAGTTCCTGAATGATTAAATTAGGGGAAACATACACCACCTACTTTGCTTAATTTTGTAAATAATACTCTGTCGGTATCAGTATTAGATGCTCTAAACCCTGTAGCATTTAGGCCTCCTTCTGCCTGTGTTTGACAAATAACAACCATGAATATATTTTTTTTTATTTTACAGTGCTAAAGAACATCAAATCACATCTCTTTTTGGATTTTTGAAAATCTTAATACTAAGATATTTAATCACATCTTTTACATGTATATTACGTATGGAGCAGACACTTTCCAACAGCCACCAGTTCACTTTTCTGATATGTAAAGAAAGACCAGATACAGAGGAAATGACTTGTAAATGCATTTAATTGCTTTGTCCACCTCTGTGTGCTTTCTCAGAGAGACAGTTGTATCCTCAGCCAATTGGGAACACCTGTAATCTCTTTATCCTGTACTTGAACACCCTGAAACTATTTGTTATAGGAGCGTAGGCAGTGGGAAGAGGAGTGGGCTCGTGTCGAATTGCCTTACCCGTTCCCAATCTGCAGGAGGTCCCACGACGGCAGGTAGCTGCTCCAGTCGCTGGAGGGAGGACGAGGGCTCTGGCTCGGGGGAATCACGGCTCCACAGCTCCTACCTGTTGCAGAGTGTTTCTGCCCTCCCGATGGCCTCTGTGTTTTAGAAGGATCCATCTCTCTTCGCTTGCTTACACCACAGGTTTCATCGACGATAGTGTGCATCCTGAAGCAGTGAGTTATCGGTCTTATTTCTACTGAGAAACAGTTCAAGCACTCACAAAACAATAACCAGGAGACGGTATATGAAAAAGTATTGTAAGACTTGCAGAGTAGATTTGAATAGACAGTGGATGTCGCACTGCGTGCTTGAATATCACGAGATTCAGTTCATTCTTTCCTGCAGATTAACTTCCTGTTTGACATTGTACCGCTGTCACTTCTTCACAAACTCATAACTCGCCGTGTTCAATTTTGTGTTGAGTTACAGGAACCTCAGCATCAGATGAAATATTCTCCAGCGCCCCAGGGAGACTGGGGGACTTGCCAGATTTTCAGCTTTATTACTGGGTCCTTCGGCTCAGGGCTGTTGAGCAAAGTGCTCCCCTCTGCTGGAGAGCCACAGGGGCACTACAGAGCGGCCTCGAGTTCCCTGCTCCTGCCCGTGCCTGTGGACGGCCAGTGTGACCGCGCGCGAGACAAAGTAGTGCATTCGTGGTGTAAATACAGAACGTTCACTAGCTGACTGAGGAAAGTTACAGAGACGGGAGTATACGTTCTGAAATAATGTGAACCACTGTTACTACACACAGACAGACTACTCAAAAATCATGTGGCTTTTTAAGGTCATTTTGTCTGCCTAAAGTATGTTAGATTTGTCACAGCAAAGAGTTTGAATACTTACAGAATGCAGCAGCTAGAATTGTTACTTGGAGCAAAAGGTATGACCACATAACCCCCATACTTATCTCTCTTCATTGGCTTCCTATCATGTACGGGGCGGACTTCAAACTCCTTCTACTTACTTACAAGGCTCTCAGAGGTCAGGCACCTGTCCTGCCTCGCAGGGATGCTGCAGAGGAGAAATACCGTACACAGCATGGTTTCAGAGGCCTGTCCGTCATGGGCTGGGCACCATGTGAGTTGAATGCTGCATCAGAGCCATGGATCCAAGAGGGGCATCGTGGATACAGCTATCGTTTAGGAGGATTCTGCTGGTCTGCAGAGACCTGCATGGGGTACTGACATACAGACGACGTGATGGATGGATGGATTGATTAATACCTGCATTCATTTATTTCTTTTTTTTAATGATATAATGTTAGCATGCCCAAAGGGGTTGGGCAGCCAGTTGACCATGGACCCCTAGAGGATTTTATTCTCCTTACTGAGGAGCCTTTGGTTCCTTTCCTCCATTGCCTTCAGTTCTGTATTCACAAAATGTATATTTACTTGCACTGTTAAGCACCTTGGGGCAACCTTGTTGTGAAAGGCGCTATATGAAAATAAATTGAATTGAATGGAATGACAGAGTCACGGCTTTTCCAGTTTCCTCTCCTATTATCTTCTTTATCTGCACTCTAAAACACAGTGAAACCTTGAACCTTTCAACTGGACCACTGCCGTTCTACATCACAATGACTTTAACTAGGACGGAGACTTGAATGGGATGAAAAAGGAAAAGGCATTATTTGCAGGAAGAAATTAAACTGTTCCACCTGATCACTTGCTAAACAAAGTGATTCACTGGAGTGGAGGCGGTGAAAGCTTTGTGAATCAACTTACAAAAGGATACATGTAAGAAACGTAGCTCCCATATTTAACCCTTGAAAAATCTCTGAGTGTAACAATGTGTAGGTGAAAGTATTGTTCAATTATTCTAATAAAGCTCACTCAACTAAGACCCATGTTGGAAAAGTACCAGAGTATTCTCATCTAAGAGGAAATTCTAACAAGTAGGATGTTAAAATGAAAAGCATTAAAAACTGAATGATCTTCAGTAGCTAAGTGATTATTGAGCTCTGGGTCACAGTGCTCCTGAAAAAAAAAATCAAATTTCAGCAGAGACACCCACGGACAGCAGGTGAGCACCAAGCTGTGCCAGTGTCTAAGTGTATGAATCACAGTTTCAAGGAGCTTTTTTCAGTTTCGTTCCACTGATCGGCCAACACGGGGGGCACTTCAGTCTTACTCGCCCTATTGCATTAAGAAACTGTACAACATTCTCCAATAACCTCACCTAACGAAAAGCAATTTGCGTAGCAGGGAAAGACTGGACTCCCACTGGGGATTTTTGTTTTTCATCCCGATGGGGATGTGCACTATATAGAACGTTGCTGGACCCACGTGCAATTGGTGTCATTTCTAACCTAGAGGTCGAAGCTGTGAAACTTTCTAAGAGATGGAAGATCTCTTGCGAGACACCGATTCACAGAAGGGGCTAATGAGATCTTTGCTTGAAGTCTCATTATGCTGCACTATTTCATTTGTCAGTGGGCACGACTCACAGGCATCTAAAATCATTTCAGTGAGGGACTAAACAGGCCTCTCGCAAAGACTCGGGAACGGACACAGACCTTATCATCTCTGCTCCTCGGGAAGCGTACAGAGATCACATTAGATGTGTTGCTCAAGCTCTTTATTGTCACGTACAGTAAACCCAGCAGTGTGGTCAGTGCGGGATGTGTTCTGTCCCGACGGCGGGGTCGGCAGCCAGAGGAGACCTGAAACACAAGACGGAGAGGTAAGACACTGATTCCGACAGAGAGAGCTTTCACACCGGGTTACCGACAAGAGGAGCAATAAGAGAAGAGCTATAAAGACACGCCGAAGAGAATATTCTCATCTAAGAGGAAATACTAACAAGTAGGAAGTTAAAATGAAAAGCATTAAAAACTGAATGATCTTCAGTAGCGAAACGATTACTGAGCTCTGGGTCACGGTGCTCTTGAAAAAAAATCAAATTTGAGCAGAGACGCCCACGGACAGCAGGTGAGTGAATGAGTTGTTTATTTTGTTTCCTGTGAATTATGTAGAATTCACAACGTTTTCCATTTGTACAGGAAAACCATTGCGAGCAGATTCACTTCTTCTGCACTAGAATGAATGATTTCCATCTTCACTCTAGGGTACTGTGCTTTGTAGCACTGTATTGTATTCAGCATATATGTCTGTTATGTATACATTTTCTTTCTCACTTTGTCTCTCTGTCCATTTGTATCAGTTTTTTGGAGAGCACCATCACACCAGCATCACAACATTTATTCTACTGCCTTATTAAGCAAATGTCTCTACTAAATTATTTTCATATAGAAAACATATTTTTGGACATGATATACACAAATGGCTAATTATACCTTCTGATAATATTTCCATCTTAGAAATGAAGCATTTCTCTCCTGCAGTTTGAGGTTGTTAAATAGAAAACTGGATCACCCCAGGGCTGAATCTTCTCCCTCTCTTACACACTTTGTTCACAAATGATTACAAGAGCAAACACATAGACTGACTTCTCACAAAGTGTGTCGATGACACAGTCCCGGTCAGCTTACTAAAGGACCCAGAAAATCACCACGGGCCATTCTGAACAGTTTCTCGGAATGGTCTGTTGACTTCTCTTTGATGTTTCATGTTACAAGAGCAAAACAATACTCACTGATTTGAGGATAATTGCGCCATCCCTCCAGCCTACTGAAATGAACCGTCAGACTGCAGAAGCTGTCAGTGACTACAGGTCCTTGGGACTGGTCAGAGAAACCTGAGATGAGACAAACGTTGTGAGACCATTTATAAGCTTGTGACCTCAAATTAAACAGAAGTCAGACATTTTCAAAGGGGGCAACACCGCGGCACAGTGCTTAGCATCGCTGCCTCATAGCACCGGGGCCCTGGGGTTGATTCCAGGGGTCCTGTCTGTGTGGAGTCTGCATGTTTGTTCGCGCTGCAGGGGACACCTCACCCCCACAGACACAAGCTCACACCACAGCCCATTTTCCCACAACACAATCAACCCGCCAGTATCAGTTTGTGTTCAGTGCTGGGGAGGTGCCTTGTCCTTGCAGAACAAAAACAAGGTGATCAGGACTGACGGCAAGATTCAGGTATTCAAGTACCCAGTAAATCCAGGGCTCAAATGGGGGAACTGTTTCACGAGCTACACAATATCCTCACACACGATGACAGAGCCTTGGAAAGCCGTGTGGAGAGTGAGGTGCTCGTACCCAGCCGGAGTTAAAAGACCACGCATTGAGCAGAGCAACTGAGCAAAAGCACACTATCGATCTATCCAACCCAGAAAAGCACACATCTCTGTGATACAGAGGCTAAGGCAACATGTGAGTAAAGGATTTTGAATCAGCAATTGTGCTGATGAGCCAGTCAGCAATTTTTCAGAAACAGCAAAAATGTCAGCCTCCAGGGGCTGCAGAAGCTTGTGAGATATAAAGGAGTGAAACCAGGGCAGGAGAATCTGATTCCTTCTGCAGGAAGCTGAGGAAAAAGATGCACACCCTGCAGACTGAAAGGAAGACAGCACAAACTATCGGTCATGTCAGCCTAGAAGAAAGTGTAGTGCAGTGTGAGTTGCAACTAAGTTTTTGTTCAATATTTGTTTTGTCTGAAAGAGTCTATTTTGATTAGATGCATGCAACACTATTTCTTTCTCATTCTCTGTCTTTCTATGTCTTATTTGGATCACAAAGTTCATAACCCCGCCAGTTGCTTTGGCTCTGAAAGCATCCCTCAGCAGGGACAGCCCTGATCCCCAAACACAGGGCTGCCCTTCCCACTGCCCGTCTGCTCTCTGCCCAGTGGAAGTAGCGTTTCTGCCCCGCAGCTGTGTGAGAGAAGATGAGCTGAGAGCACTAACCCACCTCTGGAGAGGGAAGAGTCTCGGCTGGAGGGGAGCAGGAGCTGCCGGGCTGCCGCAGACAAGGTGCCGCTGAAATGATAGAGAAATCTTTTAGAATCAAACGTCACCTGGCTCAGTGTTTAAGCTGTAGTACACGATCACATTAGATTATTAAAACATGCAGACTGCCATTTCCATTCTGTACAAACAAAGAGTTTTCCATTGTAGAAAACACCACCGCATCTCCAAAGCGGAGTGCACTGGGACTGCAGTCCAGAGAAACCCATCATGTTACAAGAACTGGAGGCCATTTCACACCAAAACTGTAGAATAGGATTCTTTCTGCACACCCAGTACTGGGGGCTGTGTCGGAGGCTCCTCACCGGAAGAGACTTGCATTCCTGTTGGCTCCTCTCGTTCTGTGATGATTTTAGCCGTCGAATCGGGCAGGAGGCAGGCGCTCTTCGGGAGCTCTCGTCCCGTGCTATAACTCGGACCACGCGATGGCACAACTGCTTCCTCCGTACAAACAGAAACTTCAAACAACAAACCCCAACAAGAAATCTGTGCACGCTTGGACTCCTGCTGCAGCTGAGCAGTCACGCACACACCTCCTGTTGCTCCCAGAGAGAAACAGGCCCAGGGTCCCAGCGCTGCCACCCGCTGCGCCGCGTCTCTCACCTTTTCACCTCCACATGCAGATCATGACGCGACCGGAGACTCGCCGATTAGATAAAAAAGCCGTCTGTTTCAACAACTTTTACAGCTCCGTTGACACGGCAACCACGTTTTATTGACAAAGTAAAATAAACACAGGAGAAAAGTTTGCAAACAAGACGGGAGCTAAAAGAAACACGAGGACAGTGGGTTTGCTTTATGTGCCGAGTCGATAAACCAGCGCTGCAGACACGTGAATAAAAGAAAACATACACACAAGGGAACACAGAAGAGAGAGATAGAAATACAAGAGACGATAAATACGCTGAAATTGTATTAATATAATTAATTCTAACGTTCAATCAAATCAGCGAAACACGGGGGCAGGGCAGCCCAGTGAACTAGAGACTACATTACCCATAAGCCCTGTTGGCGACAACATTTTGACGTCATCGACTCGCGTCTTTTGTATTTTTTGTGAGATCAAAAACTACAAGAAAACATAACGCAGCAATCGTATTGTCAGGGATACATGAAAAAAAGATTAAACAAGGTAAATGCAGATAGGGTCCGTCCATGCTTCAACGTTCTTACAACTAGACACAGTACGTCTTTACATCTGTTTTAAACTGTTCAAACATGGTCTCCTGGACACCATTCCGTTAATAATTATGTTGCGCAAGTATAATAATTTTTAAAAATACAAACGATATTTTCATCTTCCTTTCAAGGGGATTAAAATGTAACAAATGTATTCCTTTAAAAGTAAATTAGTCTCTTTCTTTATATAAGTTTGTAAAAAAAGTCCTGAATGTTTATAAACCACAGTTATAGTCACAGTTATCATCTATATTGATGATCAATCTCCGCATAACAAGTCTTTCCGATAGCACTTTAAGACTCGTGTATCTCTGTCGCCGCCCAGTGGACATTTCTCAGAAGTGTCACCGCCTGTCGGAATGCGGAAAAGTCTCGGGACTGAAGCCGTGTGACTAGACAAGAGCCGCATGTCTCCCGCCTCCTGCTGAAATCTCAGCGCCGTATGGACAAAAGCTGCTCACAGTCCGGATCCAGTGGAAGGCTGATCCACTCCGGGTTTCCCTTAGCCGGCAGTCCGGGTCCAGTGGAAGGCTGATCCACTCCGGGTTTCCCTTAGCCGACAGGGAGAGAAGGAATCATGACATTGAATACGGGAACAGTGGAGCTGGCGAGATTCAGGGAGGGTTTTCCGGACACATTTGAGTTGATAGTGGAATAAACGTTTTTCTTATTGCGCATCAGAAATTTCTGTTGTAAATGTGAATTAGGTTTCTTATTCTAATTCCACACTTCTTCCCTCGGGAGGGGGATCAGAATACCTCCTGGGTATCCCTGCCTGTCGTAAGAGGCGACTAAAAGGGTTGTGTCAGGAAGGGCATCCGACGTAAAACCATCTTGCCAAAACCATGGTTGCAAAGAACACAAAGCACATACCGGATCGGCCGGGGCCCGGGTTAACAACGTCCGCCATTAGTGCTGTGTCCCAACAGGGTACTAATGGAAATTATGCTACTGTGGGGAAAACTGTAGAGTGGGGGCTACAGAAAAGAAACAAGGTGAAGGGGCCTGGAAGGAATGTTAAGTCAATGAGAGTGGGGAGTTGGAATGTTGGCACCATGACAGGGAGAGGGAGAGAATTGGTTGAAACTATGGCAAGGAGAAAAGTGGAGATCTTGTGTGTGCAAGAAACCAAGTGGAAAGGAAACAGCTCAAGACACCTAGGAGAGGGATACAAGATTCTATATGCTGGAAAGAGTACCAAAATGAATGGAGTGGGTGTGATAGTGTGCAAAGACCTAGCAGACAAGATAGTGAGGGTGGTTAGACACTCAGACAGGATTATCAATGTACAGGTGGCTTTTGAGAGTGGGTTATGGAATATCATCTCTGTATATGCACCACAGGTAGGAAGACCACAGGAGGAAAAGGATAGCTTTTTGGAAGATCTCGAAGAAGTGGTTAGCAGAATCCCAGGAAATGAAATGGTGGTAATTGGAGGAGACTTCAATGCACATTTAGGAGAGAAATGCCCAGATTATCCAGATGAACATGGTCAGAGAGGGCTAGGAGAGAGAAATGAAGAAGGAGGAAGGCTACTAGAAACACTCCAAGCTCTTGAATTGTTTGCAGTGAACACAGGGTTCACGAAGAATTATGAGCAAAAGGTGACATACAGGAGTGGAGGCCATGATACCCAAATAGATTACATATTAGTGAGAAGAATTGATAGAGCGAAAGTCCAAGATGCTAAAGTCCTGCCCTATGAGGCTGTTACCAGACAACACAGGCTACTGGTGATGGACATCACAATATTGAAGGAGCGAAGAATAAGGCAGAGGAAACACCCAGCACGAACAAAAGTGTGGAAACTGAGAGAAAACAAAGTAGATTTCAACAGGCTGGTGAAAGAAATGAAAAACAACACAGAGGAAACAGAGGAGCCTTCAGTTGAAGAAGAGTGGACTGAGATGAGCCACATCCTAGAAGAGGCTGCTACCAGGGTTTGTGGAAAGACAAGAGGAGGCAGACCGAGGGAAAATGAAGAGTGGTGGTGGGATATGGAAGTTCAGGAAACACTGAAGGAAAAGAAAAAAGCATACAAGGCACTGAAAGATGGCACTGGAGAATTACAAGAATATAAGAGACTAAAGAAGGTAGCAAAAAGAAGTGTAGCAAGAGCAAAGGAAAGAGCCTGGAAAGAATGGTATGAGAAACTTGAAACAAAGGAAGGAGAGGACCAAATCTACAAGATTGCTAAACATAGAGCGAGACAGAAAAAAGATATTATCCGGGTGGCGGTACTCAAGGATGGAGAAGGCAGAGTCTTGATTAAACAAGAACAGATCAAGCAAAGATGGCTGGAGTACTTCAAAAATCTGTTAAATGTAGAAAATGAGAGGGAGAACCTAGTGGAGGCAGACGTAGTGTGTGGACCAATCCAAGAAATTTCAGTAAAGGAAGTGACAGAAGCTATCAAAGAGATGAAAGTGGGCAAAGCAACTGGACCATCAGGAATAGCAGCAGAACACTTTAAGAACCTCGATGAAGAGGGGATTCAGTGGCTGACGAGATTGCTAAACAATATTGCAAAGGAAGAGAGAATTCCAGAAGAATGGACAAAAAGCAGTATGGTTACCATCTACAAGGAGAAAGGAGACCCAATGGAGTGTAAAAACTATAGAGGAATAAAACTTCTGGAACATGGATTGAAAATCCTGGAAAAAATTCTGGACAAGAGACTCAGGAAGATAATCAGGATCCACAACTCACAATTTGGATTCTCAGCGGGGAAAAGCACAACAGATGCCATTTTTGTGATGAGACAGTTACAGGAGAAGACACTAGAGAAAGGGAAAAAGCTGTATGTGGCCTTTCTGGACTTGGAGAAGGCATATGACCGTGTGCCCAGAGAGGTGGTGTATTGGTGCTTGAGGAAGAAAGGAGTACCAGAAAGCATGGTGAAGTTAGTTCAAGCAACCTATAGAGATACAACTACAAAGATGATAACACAACAGGGAGAGACAAAAGAGTTTGAAATCACAGTTGGAGTACACCAAGGATCAGCACTAAGTCCTTTCCTTTTCATAAACATTATTGACACACTGACAGAGGAGGTAAGAACAGAAGTGCCTTGGGAACTCATCTTTGCTGATGATGTGGCACTGATGGCAGACTCAGAAGTAGAACTACAGGAGAAAGTGTTCAAATGGCAGAGGAGTCTGGAAAAGGGTGGACTGAAAATGAATGCAGAAAAATCTGAAATAATGGTAATGGAGAGAAGAGGAGATACTATGACCAATGTTGAGGAGACAAATGGAGGAAAACTGAAACAAGTTGATGACTTTAAATACCTTGGATCAAAACTGGTAAAGGGAGGAGAAACACTGGAGGCAGTAAAACAAAGAGTGAAAGCTGGATGGAACAAGTGGAGAGAAATAACTGGAATAATCTGTGACAGGAAAATTCCCAGAAAGTTAAAGTGCAAAATGTACAAGACTGTGATTAGACCTGTATTACTATATGGAGCTGAATGCTTGGCAGTTGGAAAGAGGGAAGAGAACTTGATGAGAAGAACTGAAATGAGGATGTTGAGATGGATTCTGCAGATTTCAATGAAGGATAAGATCAGAAATGAAGAAATCCGTAGACGATGTAGGGTGGTGGATGTGGTTGAGAAGATGCGAGAAGCGAGGTTACGGTGGTATGGACATATCATGAGGAGGGACGTTGAGGAAGTAACAAAGAGGGTAATGGAATTTGAGGTGGAAGGTAACAGAGGAAGAGGCAGGCCTAGAAAGAGATGGATAGATTGTGTGAGAAAAGATATGGAGGTATGTGAAGTGAGTGAGGAAGATGTGCTCGACAGAGACAAATGGAGAAGAGCAACCAAAGCAGCTGACCCCAGGACAGTCTGGGACTAAGGCTGTGAAAAAGAAGAAGAAGAAGATTCTAATTCCACACTTCACAAGGATCCCTATCTCATGTCTCTCCAGCGCTGGCTGGGATTACCATTTCAGTGGGCCAGCACTAAGAAACAGGTCTGCACCACCCAGAAAGACAGATTAATTTTTTTCTGTTCAAGCAAGATTGTCAGCTTGTGCCACTGTGAAATCACTTGAAGGGTATTCCTCAGAGACCAGCTCTGCCCCTGTGTTGTTCTACTTACTGTAGTTTTGCAGGACTGAGGCTACAAAGACCTGGCTGTCCATCTTGAAAGGGGCATCACTGTTCCATTTCAGATGGGACACAAGCAGGCAGCCAAAGGGAGCAGAAAACACACTGAGGTGCTGGATCATTCAGGCACATTGTGTCATTGAGAGAAGCTGCTGTTGGAAACCGGAGAAACTGTGCAGAGCTGACCTGGAGACGTGGAGGACATGAGCCAGACAGATGTTCTACTTTAACACTGAAAAGCAAACCTTAATACTGTGCGTAAAAGGCAGAGCTGGGGTGATAAAGGAGAGTCAGAGCGGTGCAGAGAGAGGGCAGGGGAGGTGCAGTCAGTCAAGATGAAGACTAGACAGTGAGAGAGGGACTCTGCAATGGGAGAGAAACTAATGTAGCATTAGTATGAGACCAGTCCCTGCGTCAACAGCACAGGCCAACAGAGGAAGGGAGGAAATCAACAGTTTAGGATTCTATATGTGAATTACAAATGAGAAAGTAATAAAGTCAGGCTGTGCCAGAAGATATTTCACACTGTAACGACCTAAGAAAAGCAGTTCATCAGCCTGACAAAGTTTTATTTATCTCATATTCCTTCTTCTTATATTTTTCCACTTTTTGCACAAATCCAAGTAATTATGATCTTTTCTTGATTTTCTTTTCCTGGAAACTAGTTAAGAGATCAGGAGCTCTTGGGAGCCTAAGAGGCGACCACTGCATTTAAACGTGAAAGAGTTTTTAATACCATAAACCGATATGGCACTAACCGGAAGCCTTTCCAAATCCTACATGAAAACAGACAGCTTCCCACTTTACAACGCCAGCACGAGTCCGATACAGACGGCTGCATTGGACCATTTCCCGCACATCAGAGACACTCTGTGCAGAATATTAAACAAAGTTCATGATGTACGGAAATACACTGTGTACGTCTTTCCAGACCCTATTCCACTGTTCAGGCCCCAGATGTTCAGCCAGGTCCTTCTCCCAGATCAACTCAACCGCATGACATGCCGATACTCCAGAGTTCCTGTTAATTCAATACAGCTGACAGTCTACATGCGCATCCGTTTTAAATACACCTGTGAGCTTGCAAGAACTGCACTGTGAGCTGCAAATCACTTTTTGTTTGATGGCATTTTTTTGTCAAATACACTCTGTGCTGAAAATTAAATTATAGACACTTATGATGAACAGAAAGAGACCCTTTTGTATTTCGATATAGTTTAAGGGCTACATGTTTAAAAGTTTTAAAGATCGCTGTAAGTCTCTCCTCAATTCTGACACTATTAGGTGAAGAGTATTTTTACAAAGTAAAGTACAACTCATACATGTTAGTCTTGAAAGAATCTAGGAGCGTTATTAGGGGACTAAACAATTATACGAATATTTGTGGATGTAATTAATTGTTAAGATCTCTGTTGCAAGATGACAATATCCTCGCTGTTACAGTATATTGGAATTTATCATTTGTAAATTGGGTTGTTTTGAAAAAATGTGGATGCTGCCCACCCGAAAAGAACTACCAGAACTAACACAAAAACACAACCACACTACTCTGATCTGTGAGCTGGTTGGACAAGCACACGCTCAAGAAGAAAAGCACAAACACAAACAGACAACTCTCAGACATTGGAGGATACTTTCAATGCATAAATTCTATATATCCTATATAATGTAATCTATAGGAGTCCATAAATCAAAACTATTTCTAGGAACAATGGAATCATTGAAATGAATGAAAACCAGCCTCCAGAATGGATCAGTCTGGAAAACATACTGTGAAAATGTCTACCGACAGATCCCAGACACAGAAGCATTAGACCAGAACAACATATATGAAAACCGGAAAATATTCCAATTGGCTATAAGAGACCACCCAACCCCTTAGACTCCCCAGTCACTGAGCAGGAGCCACTAGACAAACTCCAGGCCCTCAGACCACGAAAGGCCTGTGGCCAAGACACAGTCGACAACACTTGACTCAACTGAAGAACAACACTTTGAAACACAACCAGCTACACATACCTCTGACTGACAATCAGTTCATCTGGGGGTTTTCCTGACAGTGAAGTCACTGAAGGAGCAGGCACACGGGGCTTTCCATGCCAGTAAAAGGAGGCTCTACAACATCAATCCCCCAATACAATTGGCTCTGAATATTAAAAGTGCAATCAAACCCTTTGCCCTATGCAGCAGGGAAGTGTGGGATCCCTTCACTGAGCAAGATGACACTAAATGGGACAAACAGCCTGTAGATACTCCACGCACAGAGTTCTGTAAAAACATCCTCCCAACTGGAATGCCACAGAATCCTAAACAGACAATACACGCAACACACACTAACTCTGTTAACCATAACATTATGCGATGGTACCATTCATTTTTAACAAATCGTACACAGTATGTCAGGCTCAACAAAATTCTTTCCACGTCACGATCTATGAGCACAGGTGCCCCTCAGGGCCGTGTGAGCTCTCCAGCGCTGTTCACACTTTATACAAATGATTGTACAAGCAGTAGTCAAAGCATCTTCATTTTCACATTCTCAGACAATACAGCTGTCCTGAACAGCATCGCCAGTTAATGCATAGAGGTAGCAGCTTATCTGTATACATGTCAGAAATCCAAAGGTTTGTGCAATGGCGTGACAACAATAGCCTAATTCTCAATGTTAAAAAAACAAACGAAATAGTCTTTGATCCCAGAGCAGTTGGTGATCACACGCATGTAGTAATCCACAATGAATTTGTCACTCAGGTTGACGGATACGATCAAGTGCGATCAGGTGGGGATTTTGTTTTCCTGGGGGGGTTTAGTGGTGCACCTTGACTTGCAAATTCATTTTTATTTGATGACAATTTTTGACAACAGTTTTGAGTTGTTTTAAAGAACTTACTGTTTTGATTAGATGTATCAGAGACTGTGACTCTGCTTTTAGCTTCCCATTCCTTCCAAACAAAGGGTCTTCTGTTGTAGAGAACAGCACAGCATATCCAAAGCGAAGCGCAAGGGGACTGCAGTCCAGAGAAACCTGTAAGTTTACAAACAATGGAGGCAATTTCACACCTCTGGTTGTGCCAGAGGGTCCTCAGTGGAAGAGATACCGGGGTCCCCAGCACTGCTGTCACCTCTTCTGTACTCCTCCTATGCTAACAACTGTGTATCTACTGCTGACTCTGTGAAATGAATCAAGTCTGCAGATGATCCCACCGGAATAAAAAAAAAATCTGTAGAGGAAGGAGGTCATTGCTATAGTCAGCACCCCAGAAATCCGGACCCACGAGAACATAAGCAGAGCATGCAAACTCCACACACTCACAGCACCCCAGGAAACCGGACCCACGAGAACATAAGCAGAGCATGCAAACTCCACACACACAGCACCCCAGGAAACCAGACCCACGAGAGCAGGGGCAGAGCATGCAAACTCCACGCAGACAGCACCCCCAGGAAACCAGACCCATGAGAACAGGGGCAGAGCATGCAAACTCCACACAGACAGCACCCCAGGAATTAAATCCAGGGTCTCAGTGCTGGAACCCACTGCGCCGCCGTCTCTCACCTCCACATGCAGGAGACATGCAGGTCTCGACCGGAGACCGGAGACTGGAGACTCCTCACTCCTGCAGTAACACACCCAGCAGGACTCGCTCATGGTCCAGTGAGCCCAGCGGTTTGAGTCTGGTTTCCAGCGCTGATGTGTCCCTGATAGTCCTGTCCCACAGCCTGCGAGTCACCGTTTCTTCCTTTTCTTCCGCATAATGTCCACAAAATACTCCAGCTAGCGCTTTCTAGACTAACGGTTCTGCTTTGCTCGCTGATTAGATTAAAAAAGCCGTCTGTTTATCTGCTGGAGGTCAGATCGCAACAACTTCTGCAGCCCCGTTTCCCCGGCAACCACGTTTTATTTAACAAAGTAAAATAAACACAGGAGAAAAGTTTGCAAACATGCAGGCAGGATGAGCGCTGCAGACACAGGCTTGTGAAATACACAGAACAGAAAACAGAAAGAAAAATACACACTAGAGTACACATAACACAATCAGGGGGACACAATACTCTGAAATTGTATAATGAATTCTGATGCTCAATCAAATCTGCGGAACGCGTGGGCAGCGCACGCGTTCTGTAGTGCGCTATAGAGCACTAGAGAGACTACATCTCCCACAAGCCCTGTGGGCGACTTCCTTTTGACGTCATCGATTCGCGTCTTTTTTCTTTTTAATTAGAACAACAATACATGCCATAAAAACAAGAATACATATAACATAGAGTATAGTCAGGGGTAGATACGATAATACATGTACATGTTATGCAAAAAGATTAAACAAGTAATCTTGTTTAATAGTAAACAAAAGCAGATAAGGTCCGTACATGTTTCAAATTGTCTGTACAAACGCATTTACATCCGTTTTAAAGTGTTTAAACATGGGTCTCCTCCCACAGCATTTCGTTAGTTATTATATCGTGGAAGTATCATATTTTTTTAAATACAAACGACATTTTCATATTACTTTCAATGGATTTAAATGTTGCATGATGTTACTTCTTTAAAAGTAATGTCAATATTAGTTTCCTTCTTTACATTAGCTTTCAGAGTTGCTGTCACAAAAGTCACAGTTACCATCTGTTTTGATTTTCAATCTCTGCACAACGAGGATCTGTAAGGAGGCGCTTCAAGATTCGCCGCCATAGACTCGTGTATCTCTGTCGAAAGTGCAGTTCTTTTTGAACTCTTGTAGCAATAAAAATAGATACGATACAAAACAAGAGTATATAGAGCAAATCAATAATGTCATCAGGGGTACATAGATAGTATAAAATATTTACACTTCTGAAAAAAAAATTTCAACATCTGCACAACAAGTCGTCGACAGCGCTTTGAGACTCACCGCCATAGACTCGTGTATCTCTGTCGCCACCCAGTGGCCATTTCTCGGAAGTGTCACCGCCCGCCGTAATTCAGTACAGTCCCGAAATAGAAATTCTGATTGGACGAGAGCCGTATCCATCCCGCCTCCTGCCGAAACTCGGCGCTGATTGGTTATGAGCCGAGTCACTCAAGGTGAGGGCGGTATTTCCGTGTAAGAACACGGAAGTCCTCGGTGATTGGCTAGGAGCGGTGTCACTCACCCAAACTAAAAGGAAGTCCCGCCTTTTCCCCACCCAACGGCGGTGATTGGACACGCCGTGCGTCACTCTTATGACGTCACTTAACCACGACGGATCCGGATCTGATGCGTGATTAGCGCGACAGCCGGTCCGTCGCTGAGATCGGTGTGGAGCCGCGGCCCAGGATGCTATGGTTCCGCTCTCTGCTCGTCAAGCACTGCGGACTCCTGGAAAACCGTATTGCAGGGCAGAGAGTTGTTGAACTCCAGACGTCGCCGGAGAGTTACTTTACTGGCGAGTGGCCTCGCGTTGTTGATTAATTCGACCTTATTGTGTTTTCTCTTCTTTAACATTTATATTGCAATAGTAAAAATGCTATTCAATGCACACAAGAGTACATTACAGATCACCGGGGTACATTATACAGGCAAATACAGACTAGGTAAGCACAGCTTTCATGTTGGGACATTTAGAAATAGTTTGGAGACGTGCCCTCATGTGTTTCAGATGTGACTTCTTTCCATTTGGAAGCGCCTTACTTCTACCAAGAAAAGAAAAGGCTTCGATAACGAGATCGTAATGAAGAAATAGTAACGATCATTTCAGTGCATTCTGACATTTATTGGTGCGAAATAGATGTTATTTTACTGCTGTTATATTGGGCGAGATTTCACACGGATAATCAAACGAGAACGGGTTTGCCCTGGAATCCATTCCACTGCCGAATCTGAAAGTCCGAGCAACAGAACGGACGTATTGTAAGGCGACTGTGGTGTTGCTCGACCACATCAATTAGGCGAGAAGTACACTCTGCTACTACGACATACGGTCTAATGATTCCATTTCGATTATTTCTTATCTTTAGGCTATTTACACATAATAACGAGCAAGTATAATGATTAAGTCAGTGGTAAATTATATGTTATATTCGGTTCAGCAGTATTGAGCAGTAAAATAACATCTATTTCTCACCAATAAATGTCAGAATAAGAAACCTTCTTTACACAATTGTGCCGATCAATTCAGTGTTTTAATAACAGGACAAAACAAAAACAAACGTAAGGTTTCTGGGCTGCTTTGAAAAAGACAATTATCATCTATATTACTTTTAAATCTCTGCACACTATGTATCTTTACCGGGTCGATTCAATGTACAATTTTGTAATGACGCCTTAACCTTATTATTCATACAAAATGTATTTGACAATAGTCATGTTTTATTCCACTCAGTTTCCCCAAAGAGGTGCTCCAAAATAGTTTGACAAGATATTGTGAGATTGCAAGAGGGATCTTAAGTATTTATTAGTACAAGTAGAACTAAATTGTTTTCCTTGTAGTTTAATAAAGGTTGTAAATTCTTCCATAGTTTCTGAGGGGCTACTGTTAGTTTCTTAAAAGCATCAATACCTCTCTAGGAGTAGCTCTGGTTACGACGGATTGTTATCAGACTTATCACAAACATTATATCTATTCAAAAAATCTTCTTGATTCTACATTTCATCATCCACACCAGTTAATTTGTTGACCCCGCTTATACTATTTTAAACCCAGTTTTCAAAGCACGGGTTTATTTTTTCTCTAGCCGCTAGTTCCTGAATGATTAAATTAGGGGAAACATACACCACCTACTTTGCTTAATTTTGTAAATAATACTGTCGGTATCAGTATTAGATGCTCTAAACCCTGTAGCATTTAGGCCTCCTTCTGCCTGTGTTTGACAAATAACAACCATGAATATTTTTTTTTATTTTACAGTGGTAAAGAACATCAAATCACATCTCTTTTTGGATTTTTGAAAATCTTAATACCAAGATATTTAATCACATCTTTTACATGTATATTACGTATGGAGCAGACACTTTCCAACAGCCACCAGTTCACTTTTCTGATATGTAAAGAAAGACCAGATACAGAGGAAATGACTTGTAAACGCATTTAATTGCTTTGTCCACCTCTGTGTGCTTTCTCAGAGAGACAGTTGTATCCTCAGCCAATTGGGAACACCTGTAATCTCTTTATCCCGTACTTGAACACCCTGAAACTATTTGTTATAGGAGCGTAGGCAGTGGGAAGAGGAGTGGGCTCGTGTCGAATTGCCTTACCCGTTCCCAATCTGCAGGAGGTCCCACGACGGCAGGTAGCTGCTCCAGTCGCTGGAGCTCAGTTCGCTGTCGAGGGAGGACGAGGGCTCTGGCTCGGGGGAATCACGGCTCCACAGCTCCTACCTGTTGCAGAGTGTTTCTGCCCTCCCGATGGCCTCTCTGTTTTAGAAGGATCCATCTCCCTTCGCTTGCTTACACCACAGGTTTCATCGACGATAGTGTGCATCCTGAAGCAGTGAGTTATCGGTCTTATTTCTACTGAGAAACAGTTCAAGCACTCACAAAACAATAACCAGGAGACGGTATATGAAAAAGTATTGTAAGACTTGCAGAGTAGATTTGAATAGACAGTGGATATCACACTGCGTGCTTGAATATCACGAGATTCAGTTCATTCTTTCCTGCAGATTAACTTCCTGTTTGACATTGTACCGCTGTCACTTCTTCACAAACTCATAACTCGCCGTGTTCAATTTTGTGTTGAGTTACAGGAACCTCAGCATCAGATGAAATATTCTCCAGCGCCCCAGGGAGACTGGGGGACTTGCCAGATTTTCAGCTTTATTACTGGGTCCTTCGGCTCAGGGCTGTTGAGCAAAGTGCTCCCCTCTGCTGGAGAGCCACAGGGGCACTACAGAGCGGCCTCGAGTTCCCTGCTCCTGCCCGTGCCTGTGGACGGCCAGTGTGACCGCGCGCGAGACAAAGTAGTGCATTCGTGGTGTAAATACAGAACGTTCACTAGCTGACTGAGGAAAGTTACAGAGACGGGAGTATACGTTCTGAAATAATGTGAACCACTGTTACTACACACAGACAGACTACTCAAAAATCATGTGGCTTTTTAAGGTCATTTTGTCTGCCTAAAGTATGTTAGATTTGTCACAGCAAAGAGTTTGAATACTTACAGAATGCAGCAGCTAGAATTGTTACTTGGAGCAAAAGGTATGACCACATAACCCCCATACTTATCTCTCTTCATTGGCTTCCTATCATGTACGGGGAGGACTTCAAACTCCTTCTACTTACTTACAAGGCTCTCAGAGGTCAGGCACCTGTCCTGCCTCGCAGGGATGCTGCAGAGGAGAAATACCGTACACAGCATGGTTTCAGAGGCCTGTCCGTCATGGGCTGGGCACCATGTGAGTTGAATGCTGCATCAGTGCCATGGATCCAAGAGGGGCATCGTGGATACAGCTATCGTTTAGGAGGATTCTGCTGGTCTGCAGAGACCTGCATGGGGTACTGACATACAGACGACGTGATGGATGGATGGATTGATTAATACCTGCATTCATTTATTTCTTTTTTTTTAATGATATAATGTTAGCATGCCCAAAGGGGTTGGGCAGCCAGTTGACCATGGACCCCTAGAGGATTTTATTCTCCTTACTGAGGAGCCTTTGGTTCCTTTCCTCCATTGCCTTCAGTTCTGTATTCACAAAATGTATATTTACTTGCACTGTTAAGCACCTTGGGGCAACCTTGTTGTGAAAGGCGCTATATGAAAATAAATTGAATTGAATGGAATGACAGAGTCACGGCTTTTCCAGTTTCCTCTCCTATTATCTTCTTTATCTGCACTCTAAAACACAGTGAAACCTTGAACCTTTCAACTGGACCACTGCCGTTCTACATCACAATGACTTTAACTAGGACGGAGACTTGAATGGGATGAAAAAGGAAAAGGCATTATTTGCAGGAAGAAATTAAACTGTTCCACCTGATCACTTGCTAAACAAAGTGATTCACTGGAGTGGAGGCGGTGAAAGCTTTGTGAATCAACTTACAAAAGGATACATGTAAGAAACGTAGCTCCCATATTTAACCCTTGAAAAATCTCTGAGTGTAACAATGTGTAGGTGAAAGTATTGTTCAATTATTCTAATAAAGCTCACTCAACTAAGACCCATGTTGGAAAAGTACCAGAGTATTCTCATCTAAGAGGAAATTCTAACAAGTAGGATGTTAAAATGAAAAGCATTAAAAACTGAATGATCTTCAGTAGCTAAGTGATTATTGAGCTCTGGGTCACAGTGCTCCTGAAAAAAAAAATCAAATTTCAGCAGAGACACCCACGGACAGCAGGTGAGCACCAAGCTGTGCCAGTGTCTAAGTGTATGAATCACAGTTTCAAGGAGCTTTTTTCAGTTTCGTTACACTGATCGGCCAACACGGGGGGCACTTCAGTCTTACTCGCCCTATTGCATTAAGAAACTGTACAACATTCTCCAATAACCTCACCTAACGAAAAGCAATTTGCGTAGCAGGGAAAGACTGGACTCCCACTGGGGATTTTTGTTTTTCATCCCGATGGGGATGTGCACTATACAGAACGTTGCTGGACCCACGTGCAATTGGTGTCATTTCTAACCTAGAGGTCGAAGCTGTGAAACTTTCTAAGAGATGGAAGATCTCTTGCGAGACACCGATTCACAGAAGGGGCTAATGAGATCTTTGCTTGAAGTCTCATTATGCTGCACTATTTCATTTGTCAGTGGGCACGACTCACAGGCATCTAAAATCATTTCAGTGAGGGACTAAACAGGCCTCTCGCAAAGACTCGGGAACGGACACAGACCTTATCATCTCTGCTCCTCGGGAAGCGTACAGAGATCACATTAGATGTGTTGCTCAAGCTCTTTATTGTCACGTACAGTAAACCCAGCAGTGTGGTCAGTGCGGGATGTGTTCTGTCCCGACGGCGGGGTCGGCAGCCAGAGGAGACCTGAAACACAAGACGGAGAGGTAAGACACTGATTCCGACAGAGAGAGCTTTCACACCGGGTTACCGACAAGAGGAGCAACAAGAGAAGAGCTATAAAGACACGCCGAAGAGAATATTCTCATCTAAGAGGAAATACTAACAGGTAGGATGTTAAAATGAAAAGCATTAAAAACTGAATGATCTTCAGTAGCGAAACGATTACTGAGCTCTGGGTCACGGTGCTCTTGAAAAAAAATCAAATTTGAGCAGAGACGCCCACGGACAGCAGGTGAGTGAATGAGTTGTTTATTTTGTTTCCTGTGAATTATGTAGAATTCACAACGTTTTCCATTTGTACAGGAAAACCATTGCGAGCAGATTCACTTCTTCTGCACTAGAATGAATGATTTCCATCTTCACTCTAGGGTACTGTGCTTTGTAGCACTGTACTGTATTCAGCATATATGTCTGTTATGTATACATTTTCTTTCTCACTTTGTCTCTCTGTCCATTTGTATCAGTTTTTTGGAGAGCACCATCACACCAGCATCACAACATTTATTCTACTGCCTTATTAAGCAAATGTCTCTACTAAATTATTTTCATATAGAAAACATATTTTTGGACATGATATACACAAATGGCTAATTATACCTTCTGATAATATTTCCATCTTAGAAATGAAGCATTTCTCTCCTGCAGTTTGAGGTTGTTAAATAGAAAACTGGATCACCCCAGGGCTGAATCTTCTCCCTCTCTTACACACTTTGTTCACGAATGATTACAAGAGCAAACACATAGACTGACTTCTCACAAAGTGTGTCGATGACACAGTCCCGGTCAGCTTACCAAAGGACCCAGAAAATCACCACGGGCCATTCTGAACAGTTTCTCGGAATGGTCTGTTGACTTCTCTTTGATGTTTCATGTTACAAGAGCAAAACAATACTCACTGATTTGAGGATAATTGCGCCATCCCTCCAGCCTACTGAAATGAACCGTCAGACTGCAGAAGCTGTCAGTGACTACAGGTCCTTGGGACTGGTCAGAGAAACCTGAGATGAGACAAACGTTGTGAGACCATTTATAAGCTTGTGACCTCAAATTAAACAGAAGTCAGACATTTTCAAAGGGGGCAACACCGCGGCACAGTGCTTAGCATCGCTGCCTCATAGCACCGGGGCCCTGGGGTTGATTCCAGGGGTGCTGTCTGTGTGGAGTCTGCATGTTTGTTCGCGCTGCAGGGGACACCTCACCCCCACAGACACAAGCTCACACCACAGCCCATTTTCCCACAACACAATCAACCCGCCAGTATCAGTTTGTGTTCAGTGCTGGGGAGGTGCCTTGTCCTTGCACAACAAAAACAAGGTGATCAGGACTGACGGCAAGATTCAGGTATTCAAGTACCCAGTAAATCCAGGGCTCAAATGGGGGAACTGTTTCACGAGCTACACAATATCCTCACACACGATGACAGAGCCTTGGAAAGCCGTGTGGAGAGTGAGGTGCTCGTACCCAGCCGGAGTTAAAAGACCACGCATTGAGCAGAGCAACTGAGCAAAAGCACACTATCGATCTATCCAACCCAGAAAAGCACACATCTCTGTGATACAGAGGCTAAGGCAACATGTGAGTAAAGGATTTTGAATCAGCAATTGTGCTGATGAGCCAGTCAGCAATTTTTCAGAAACAGCAAAAATGTCAGCCTCCAGGGGCTGCAGAAGCTTGTGAGATATAAAGGAGTGAAACCAGGGCAGGAGAATCTGATTCCTTCTGCAGGAAGCTGAGGAAAAAGATGCACACCCTGCAGACTGAAAGGAAGACAGCACAAACTATCGGTCATGTCAGCCTAGAAGAAAGTGTAGTGCAGTGTGAGTTGCAACTAAGTTTTTGTTCAATATTTGTTTTGTCTGAAAGAGTCTATTTTGATTAGATGCATGCAACACTATTTCTTTCTCATTCTCTGTCTTTCTATGTCTTATTTGGATCACAAAGTTCATAACCCCGCCAGTTGCTTTGGCTCTGAAAGCATCCCTCAGCAGGGACAGCCCTGATCCCCAAACACAGGGCTGCCCTTCCCACTGCCCGTCTGCTCTCTGCCCAGTGGAAGTAGCGTTTCTGCCCCGCAGCTGTGTGAGAGAAGATGAGCTGAGAGCACTAACCCACCTCTGGAGAGGGAAGAGTCTCGGCTGGAGGGGAGCAGGAGCTGCCGGGCTGCCGCAGACAAGGTGCCGCTGAAATGATAGAGAAATCTTTTAGAATCAAACGTCACCTGGCTCAGTGTTTAAGCTGTAGTACATGATCACATTAGATTATTAAAACATGCAGACTGCCATTTCCATTCTGTACAAACAAAGAGTTTTCCATTGTAGAAAACACCACCGCATCTCCAAAGCGGAGTGCACTGGGACTGCAGTCCAGAGAAACCCATCATGTTACAAGAACTGGAGGCCATTTCACACCAAAACTGTAGAATAGGATTCTTTCTGCACACCCAGTACTGGGGGCTGTGTCGGAGGCTCCTCACCGGAAGAGACTTGCATTCCTGTTGGCTCCTCTCGTTCTGTGATGATTTTAGCCGTCGAATCGGGCAGGAGGCAGGCGCTCTTCGGGAGCTCTCGTCCCGTGCTATAACTCGGACCACGCGATGGCACAACTGCTTCCTCCGTACAAACAGAAACTTCAAACAACAAACCCCAACAAGAAATCTGTGCACGCTTGGACTCCTGCTGCAGCTGAGCAGTCACGCACACACCTCCTGTTGCTCCCAGAGAGAAACAGGCCCAGGGTCCCAGCGCTGCCACCCGCTGCGCCGCGTCTCTCACCTTTTCACCTCCACATGCAGATCATGACCGGAGACTCGCCGATTAGATAAAAAAGCCGTCTGTTTCAACAACTTTTACAGCTCCGTTGACACGGCAACCACGTTTTATTGACAAAGTAAAATAAACACAGGAGAAAAGTTTGCAAACAAGACTGGAGCTAAAAGAAACACGAGGACAGTGGGTTTGCTTTATGTGCCGGGTCGATAAACCAGCGCTGCAGACACGTGAATAAAAGAAAACATACACACAAGGGAACACAGAAGAGAGAGATAGAAATACAAGAGACGATAAATACGCTGAAATTGTATTAATATAATTAATTCTAACGTTCAATCAAATCAGCGAAACACGGGGGCAGGGCAGCCCAGTGAACTAGAAACTACATTACCCATAAGCCCTATGGGCGACAACATTTTGACGTCATCGATTCGCGTCTTTTGTATTTTTTATGAGATCAAAAACTACAAGAAAACATAACGCAGCAATCGTATTGTCAGGGATACATGCAATAATACATGTACAGTTAGTGGAAAAAAAGATTAAACAAGGTAAATGCAGATAGGGTCCGTCCATGCTTCAACGTTCTTACAACTAGACACAGTACGTCTTTACATCTGTTTTAAACTGTTCAAACATGGTCTCCTGGACACCATTCCGTTAATAATTATGTTGCGCAAGTATAATAATTTTTAAAAATACAAACGATATTTTCATCTTCCTTTCAAGGGGATTAAAATGTAACAAATGTATTCCTTTAAAAGTAAATTAGTCTCTTTCTTTATATAAGTTTGTAAAAAAAGTCCTGAATGTTTATAAACCACAGTTATAGTCACAGTTATCATCTATATTGATGATCAATCTCCGCATAACAAGTCTTTCCGATAGCACTTTAAAACTCGTGTATCTCTGTCGCCGCCCAGTGGACATTTCTCGGAAGTGTCACCGCCTGTCGGAATTCGGAAAAGTCTCGGGACTGAAGCCGTGTGACTAGACAAGAGCCGCATGTCTCCCGCCTCCTGCTGAAATCTCAGCGCCGTATGGACAAAACCTGCTCACAGTCCGGGTCCAGTGGAAGGCTGATCCAGTCTGGGTTTTCCTAAGCCGACAATCCGGATCCAGTGGAAGGCTGATCCACTCCGGGTTTCCCTTAGCCGACAGGGAGAGAAGGAATCATGACATTGAATACGGGAACAGTGGAGCTGGCGAGATTCAGGGAGGGTTTTCCGGACACATTTGAGTTGATAGTGGAATAAACGTTTTTCTTATTGCGCATCAGGAATTTCTGTTGTAAATGTGAATTAGGTTTCTTATTCTAATTCCACACTTCACAAGGATCCCTATCTCATGTCTCTCCAGCGCTGGCTGGGATTACCATTTCAGTGGGCCAGCACTAAGAAATAGGTCTGCACCACCCAGAAAGACAGATTAATTTTTTTCTGTTCAAGCAAGATTGTCAGCTTGTGCCACTGTGAAATCACTTGAAGGGTATTCCTCAGAGACCAGCTCTGCCCCTGTGTTGTTCTACTTACTGTAGTTTTGCAGGACTGAGGCTACAAAGACCTGGCTGTCCATCTTGAAAGGGGCATCACTGTTCCATTTCAGATGGGACACAAGCAGGCAGCCAAAGGGAGCAGAAAACACACTGAGGTGCTGGATCATTCAGGCACATTGTGTCATTGAGAGAAGCTGCTGTTGGAAACCGGAGAAACTGTGCAGAGCTGACCTGGAGACGTGGAGGACATGAGCCAGACAGATGTTCTACTTTAACACTGAAAAGCAAACCTTAATACTGTGCGTAAAAGGCAGAGCTGGGGTGATAAAGGAGAGTCAGAGCGGTGCAGAGAGAGGGCAGGGGAGGTCCAGTCAGTCAAGATGAAGACTAGACAGTGAGAGAGGGACTCTGCAATGGGAGAGAAACTAATGTAGCATTAGTATGAGACCAGTCCCTGCGTCAACAGCACAGGCCAACAGAGGAAGGGAGGAAATCAACAGTTTAGGATTCTATATGTGAATTACAAATGAGAAAGTAATAAAGTCAGGCTGTGCCAGAAGATATTTCACACTGTAACGACCTAAGAAAAGCAGTTCATCAGCCTGACAAAGTTTTATTTATCTCATATTCCTTCTTCTTATATTTTTCCACTTTTTGCACAAATCCAAGTAATTATGATCTTTTCTTGATTTTCTTTTCCTGGAAACTAGTTAAGAGATCAGGAGCTCTTGGGAGCCTAAGAGGCGACCACTGCATTTAAACGTGAAAGAGTTTTTAATACCATAAACCGATATGGCACTAACCGGAAGCCTTTCCAAATCCTACATGAAAACAGACAGCTTCCCACTTTACAACGCCAGCACGAGTCCGATACAGACGGCTGCATTGGACCGTTTCCCGCACATCAGAGACACTCTGTGCAGAATATTAAACAAAGTTCATGATGTACGGAAATACACTGTGTACGTCTTTCCAGACCCTATTCCACTGTTCAGGCCCCAGATGTTCAGCCAGGTCCTTCTCCCAGATCAACTCAACCGCATGACATGCCGATACTCCAGAGTTCCTGTTAATTCAATACAGCTGACAGTCTACATGCGCATCCGTTTTAAATACACCTGTGAGCTTGCAAGAACTGCACTGTGAGCTGCAAATCACTTTTTGTTTGATGGCATTTTTTTGTCAAAGACACTCTGTGCTGAAAATTAAATTATAGACATGATGAACAGAAAGAGACCCTTTTGTATTTCGATATAGTTTAAGGGCTACATGTTTAAAAGTTTTAAAGATCGCTGTAAGTCTCTCCTCAATTCTGACACTATTAGGTGAAGAGTATTTTTACAAAGTACAGCTCATACATGTTAGTCTTGAAAGAATCTAGGAGCATTATTAGGGGACTAAACAATTATACGAATATTTGTGGATGTAATTAATTGTTAAGATCTCTGTTGCAAGATGACAATATCCTCGCTGTTACAGTATATTGGAATTTATCATTTGTAAATTGGGTTGTTTTGAAAAAATGTGGATGCTGCCCACCCGAAAAGAACTACCAGAACTAACACAAAAACACAACCACACTACTCTGATCTGTGAGCTGGTTGGACAAGCACACGCTCAAGAAGAAAAGCACAAACACAAACAGACAACTCTCAGACATTGGAGGATACTTTCAATGCATAAATTCTATATACCCTATATAATGTAATCTATAGGAGTCCATAAATCAAAACTATTTCTAGGAACAATGGAATCATTGAAATGAATGAAAACCAGCCTCCAGAATGGATCAGTCTGGAAAACATACTGTGAAAATGTCTACCGACAGATCCCAGACACAGAAGCATTAGACCAGAACAACATATATGAAAACCGGAAAATATTCCAATTGGCTATAAGAGACCACCCAACCCCTTAGACTCCCCAGTCACTGAGCAGGAGCCACTAGACAAACTCCAGGCCCTCAGACCACGAAAGGCCTGTGGCCAAGACACAGTCGACAACACTTGACTCAACTGAAGAACAACACTTTGAAACACAACCAGCTACACATACCTCTGACTGACAATCAGTTCATCTGGGGGTTTTCCTGACAGTGAAGTCACTGAAGGAGCAGGCACACGGGGCTTTCCATGCCAGTAAAAGGAGGCTCTACAACATCAATCCCCCAATACAATGGGCTCTGAATATTTAAAGTGCAATCAAACCCTTTGCCCTATGCAGCAGGGAAGTGTGGGATCCCTTCACTGAGCAAGATGACACTAAATGGGACAAACAGCCTGTAGATACTCCACGCACAGAGTTCTGTAAAAACATCCTCCCAACTGGAATGCCACAGAATCCTAAACAGACAATACACGCAACACACACTAACTCTGTTAACCATAACATTATGCGATGGTACCATTCATTTTTAACAAATCGTACACAGTATGTCAGGCTCAACAAAACTCTTTCCACGTCACGATCTATGAGCACAGGTGCCCCTCAGGGCTGTGTGAGCTCTCCAGCGCTGTTCACACTTTATACAAATGATTGTACAAGCAGTAGTCAAAGCATCTTCATTTTCACATTCTCAGACAATACAGCTGTCCTGAACAGCATCGCCAGTTAATGCATAGAGGTAGCAGCTTATCTGTATACATGTCAGAAGTCCAAAGGTTTGTGCAATGGCATGACAACAATAGCCTAATTCTCAATGTTAAAAAAACAAACGAAATAGTCTTTGATCCCAGAGCAGTTGGTGATCACACGCATGTAGTAATCCACAATGAATTTGTCACTCAGGTTGACGGATACGATCAAGTGCGATCAGGTGGGGATTTTGTTTTCCTGGGGGGGTTTAGTGGTGCACCTTGACTTGCAAATTCATTTTTATTTGATGACAATGTTTTGAGTTGTTTTAAAGAACTTACTGTTTTGATTAGATGTATCAGAGACTGTGACTCTGCTTTTAGCTTCCCATTCCTTCCAAACAAAGGGTCTTCTGTTGTAGAGAACAGCACAGCATATCCAAAGCGAAGCGCAAGGGGGCTGCAGTCCAGAGAAACCTGTAAGTTTACAAACAATGGAGGCAATTTCACACCTCTGGTTGTGCCAGAGGGTCCTCAGTGGAAGAGATACCGGGGTCCCCAGCACTGCTGTCACCTCTTCTGTACTCCTCCTATGCTAACAACTGTGTATCTACTGCTGACTCTGTGAAATGAATCAAGTCTGCAGATGATCCCACCGGAATAAAAAAAAAATCTGTAGAGGAAGGAGGTCATTGCTATAGTCAGCACCCCAGAAATCCGGACCCACGAGAACATAAGCAGAGCATGCAAACTCCACACACTCACAGCACCCAAGGAAACCAGACCCACGAGAACATAAGCAGAGCATGCAAACTCCACACACACAGCACCCCAGGAAACCAGACCCACGAGAACAGGGGCAGAGCATGCAAACTCCACGCAGACAGCACCCCCAGGAAACCAGACCCATGAGAACAGGGGCAGAGCATGCAAACTCCACACAGACAGCACCCCAGGAATTAAATCCAGGGTCTCAGTGCTGGAACCCACTGCGCCGCCGTCTCTCACCTCCACATGCAGGAGACATGCAGGTCTCGACCGGAGACCGGAGACCGGAGACTCCTCACTCCTGCAGTAACACACCCAGCAGGACTCGCTCATGGTCCAGTGAGCCCAGCGGTTTGAGTCTGGTGTCCAGCGCTGATGTGTCCCTGATAGTCCTGTCCCACAGCCTGCGAGTCACCGTTTCTTCCTTTTCTTCCGCATAATGTCCACAAAATACTCCAGCTGGCGCTTTCTAGACTAACGTTTCTGCTTTGCTCGCTGATTAGATTAAAAAAGCCGTCTGTTTATCTGCTGGAGGTCAGATCGCAACAACTTCTGCAGCCCCGTTTCCCCGGCAACCACGTTTTATTTAACAAAGTAAAATAAACACAGGAGAAAAGTTTGCAAACATGCAGGCAGGATGAGCGCTGCAGACACAGGCTTGTGAAATACACAGAACAGAAAACAGAAAGAAAAATACACACTAGAGTACACATAACACAATCAGGGGGACACAATACTCTGAAATTGTATAATTAATTCTGATGCTCAATCAAATCTGCGGAACGCGTGGGCAGCGCACGTGTTCTGTAGTGCGCTATAGAGCACTAGAGAGACTACATCTCCCACAAGCCCTGTGGGCGAGTTCCTTTTGACGTCATCGATTCGCGTCTTTTTTCTTTTTAATTAGAACAACAATACATGCCATAAAAACAAGAATACATATAACATAGAGTATAGTCAGGGGTAGATACGATAATACATGTACATGTTATGCAAAAAGATTAAACAAGTAATCTTGTTTAATAGTAAACAAAAGCAGATAAGGTCCGTACATGTTTCAAATTGTCTGTACAAACGCATTTACATCCGTTTTAAAGTGTTTAAACATGGGTCTCCTCCCACAGCATTTCGTTAGTTATTATATCGTGGAAGTATCATATTTTTTTAAATACAAACGACATTTTCATATTACTTTCAATGGATTTAAATGTTGCATGATGTTACTTCTTTAAAAGTAATGTCAATATTAGTTTCCTTCTTTACATTAGCTTTCAGAGTTGCTGTCACAAAAGTCACAGTTACCATCTGTTTTGATTTTCAATCTCTGCACAACGAGGATCTGTAAGGAGGCGCTTCAAGATTCGCCGCCATAGACTCGTGTATCTCTGTCGAAAGTGCAGTTCTTTTTAATAATAATAATAATAATAATAATTGCTTACACTTATATAGCGCTTTTCTGGACACTCCACTCAAAGCGCTTTACAGGTAATGGGGACTCCCCTCCACCACCACCAATGTGCAGCATCCACCTGGATGATGCGACGGCAGCCATAGTGCGCCAGAACGCTCACCACACATCAGCTATCAGTGGGGAGGAGAGCAGAGTAATGTAGCCAATTCATAGAGGGGGATTATTAGGAGGCCATGATTAGTAAGGGCCAATTGGAAATTTGGCCAGGACACCGGGGTACACCCCTACTCTTTTCGAGAAGCGCCCTGGGATTTTTAATGACCACAGAGAGTCAGGACCTCGGTTTTACGTCTCATCCGAAGGACGGCACCTGTTTACAGTATAGTGTCCCCATCGCTATACTGGGGCATTAGGACCCACGTGGACCACAGGGTGAGCGCCCCCTGCTGGCCCCACTAACACCTCTTCCAGCAGCAACCTTAGTCTTTCCCAGGAGGTCTCCCATCCAGGTACTGACCAGGCTCACACCTGCTTAGCTTCAGTGGGTTGCCAGTTGTGAGTTGCAGGGTGATATGGCTGCTGGCCATATTTTTGAACTCTTGTAGCAATAAAAATAGATACGATACAAAACAAGAGTATATATAGCAAATCAATAATGTCATCAGGGGTACATAGATAGTATAAAGTATTTACACTTCTGAAAAAAAAATTTCAATATCTGCACAACAAGTCTTCGACAGCGCTTTGAGACTCACCGCCATAGACTCGTGTATCTCTGTCGCCACCCAGTGGCCATTTCTCGGAAGTGTCACCGCCCGCCGTAATTCAGTACAGTCCCGGAATAGAAATTCTGATTGGACGAGAGCCGTATCCATCCCGCCTCCTGCCGAAACTCGGCGCTGATTAGTTATGAGCCGAGTCACTCAAGGTGGGGGCGGTATTTCCGTGTAAGAACACGGAAGTCCGCGGTGATTGGCTAGGAGGGGTGTCACTCACCCAAACTAAAAGGAAGTCCCGCCTTTTTCCAGCCAACGGCGGTGATTGGACAAGCCGTGCGTCACTCTTATGACGTCACTTAACCACGACGGATCCGGATCTGATGCGTGATTAGCGCGACAGCCGGTCCGTCGCTGAGATCGGTGTGGAGCCGCGGCCCAGGATGCTATGGTTCCGCTCTCTGCTCGTCAAGCACTGCGGACTCCCGGAAAACCGTATTGCAGGGCAGAGAGTTATTGAACTCCAGACGTCGCCGGAGAGTTACTTTACTGGCGAGTCGCCTCGCGTTGTTGATTAATTCGACCTTATTGTGTTTTCTCTTCTTTAACATTTATATTGCAATAGTAAAAATGCTATTCAATGCACACAAGAGTACATTACAGATCACCGGGGTACATTATACAGGCAAATACAGACTAGGTAAGCACAGCTTTCATGTTGGGACATTTAGAAATAGTTTGGAGACGTGCCCTCATGTGTTTCAGATGTGACTTCTTTCCATTTGGAAGCGCCTTACTTCTACCAAGAAAAGAAAAGGCTTCGATAACGAGATCGTAATGAAGAAATAGTAACGATCATTTCAGTGCATTCTGACATTTATTGGTGCGAAATAGATGTTATTTTACTGCTGTTATATTGGGCGAGATTTCACACGGATAATCAAACGAGAACGGGTTTGCCCTGGAATCCATTCCACTGCCGAATCTGAAAGTCAGAGCAACAGAACGGACGTATTGTAAGGCGACTGTGGTGTTGCTCGACCACATCAATTAGGCGAGAAGTACACTCTGCTACTACGACATACGGTCTAATGATTCCATTTCGATTATTTCTTATCTTTAGGCTATTTACACATATAATAACGAGCAAGTATAATGATTAAGCCAGTGATAAATTATATGTAATATTCGGTTCAGCAGTATTGAGCAGTAAAATAACATCTATTTCTCACCAATAAATGTCCGAATAAGAAACCTTCTTTACACAATTGTGCCGATCAATTCAGTGTTTTAA
Source organism: Lepisosteus platostomus (assembly GCF_059453375.1). Taxonomy (NCBI): domain Eukaryota; kingdom Metazoa; phylum Chordata; class Actinopteri; order Semionotiformes; family Lepisosteidae; genus Lepisosteus; species Lepisosteus platostomus. Next base: position 19,705,992 of record NC_142629.1, on the reverse strand, counting down.
TAACAGGACAAAACAAAAACAAACGTAAGGTTTCTGGGCTGCTTTGAAAAAGACAATTATCATCTATATTACTTTTAAATCTCTGCACACTATGTATCTTTACCGGGTCGATTCAATGTACAATTTTGTAATGACGCCTTAACCTTATTATTCATACAAAATGTGTTAGACAATAGTCATGTTTTATTCCACTCAGTTTCCCCAAAGAGGTGCTCCAAAATAGTTTGACAAGATATTGTGAGATTGCAAGAGGGATCGTAAGTATTTATTAGTACAAGTAGAACTAAATTGTTTTCCTTGTAGTCTAATAAAGGTTGTAAATTCTTCCATAGTTTCTGAGGGGCTACTGTTAGTTTCTTAAAAGCATCAATACCTCTCTAGGAGTAGCTCTGGTTACGACGGATTGTTATCAGACTTATCACAAACATTATATCTATTCAAAAAATCTTCTTGATTCTACATTTCATCATCCACACCAGTTAATTTGTTGACCCCGCTTATACTATTTTAAACCCACTTTTCAAAGCATGGGTTTATTTTTTCTCTGTATTCTAGATGATGTATCAATGGGAGGTATGTTTATCTATAAGAGACCACGTGAGGGGAACTTCTTCATGGACGCTGGCACGTTTTGGGGGGGTTTCCAGCATCCAAATGACATTCAAGTAAAAAGTCTATACCCGCTAGTTCCTGAATGAAGTTGACACTTTCCAACAGCCACCAGTTCACTTTTCTGATATGTAAAGAAAGACCAGATACAGAGGAAATGACTTGTAAATACATTTAATTGCTTTGTCCACCTCTGTGTGCTTTCTCAGAGAGACAGTTGTATCCTCAGCCAATTGGGAACACCTGTAATCTCTTTATCCTGTACTTGAACACCCTGAAACTATTTGTTATAGGAGCGTAGGCAGTGGGAAGAGGAGTGGGCTCATGTCGAATTGCCTTACCCGTTCCCAATCTGCAGGAGGTCCCACGACGGCAGGTAGCTGCTCCAGTCGCTGCAGCTCAGTTCGCTGTCGAGGGAGGACGAGGGCTCTGGCTCGGGGGAATCACGGCTCCACAGCTCCTACCTGTTGCAGAGTGTTTCTGCCCTCCCGATGGCCTCTTTGTTTTAGAAGGATCCATCTCTCTTCGCTTGCTTACACCACAGGTTTCATCGACGATAGTGTGCATCCTGAAGCAGTGAGTTATCGGAAGTTACCGCTGTCACTTCTTCACAAACTCATAACTCGCCGTGTTCAATTTTGTGTTGAGTTACAGGAACCTCAGCATCAGATGAAATATTCTCCAGCGCCCCAGGGAGACTGGGGGACTTGCCAGATTTTCAGCTTTATTACTGGGTCCTTCGGCTCAGGGCTGTTGAGCAAAGTGCTCCCCTCTGCTGGAGAGCCACAGGGGCACTACAGAGCGGCCTCGTCTTCCCTGCTCCTGCCCGTGCCTGTGGACGGCCAGTGTGACCGCGCGCGAGACAAAGTAGTGCATTCGTGGTGTAAATACAGAACGTTCACTAGCTGACTGAGGAAAGTTACAGAGACGGGAGTATACGTTCTGAAATAATGTGAACCACTGTTACTACACACAGACAGACTACTCAAAAATCATGTGGCTTTTTAAGGTCATTTTGTCTGCCTAAAGTATGTTAGATTTGTCACAGCAAAGAGTTTGAATACTTACAGAATGCAGCAGCTAGAATTGTTACTTGGAGCAACAGGTATGACCACATAACCCCCATACTTATCTCTCTTCATTGGCTTCCTATCATGTACGGGGCGGACTTCAAACTCCTTCTACTTACTTACAAGGCTCTCAGAGGTCAGGCACCTGTCCTGCCTCGCAGGGATGCTGCAGAGGAGAAATACCGTACACAGCATGGTTTCAGAGGCCTGTCCGTCATGGGCTGGGCACCATGTGAGTTGAATGCTGCATCAGTGCCATGGATCCAAGAGGGGCATCGTAGATACAGCTATCGTTTAGGAGGATTCTGCTGGTCTGCAGAGACCTGCATGGGGTACTGACATACAGACGACGTGATGGATGGATGGATTGATTAAAACCCGCATTCATTTATTTCTTTTTTTTTAATGATATAATGTTAGCATGCCCAAAGGGGTTGGGCAGCCAGTTGACCTTGGACCCCTAGAGGATTTTATTCTCCTTACTGAGGAGCCTTTGGTTCCTTTCCTCCATTGTCTTCAGTTCTGTATTCACAAAATGTATATTTACTTGCACTGTTAAGCACCTTGGGGCAACCTTGTTGTGAAAGGCGCTATATGAAAATAAATTGAATTGAATGACAGAGTCACGGCTTTTCCAGTTTCCTCTCCTATTATCGTCTTTATCTGCACTCTAAAACACAGTGAAACCTTGAACCTTTCAACTGGACCACTGCCGTTCTACATCACAATGACTTTAACTAGGACGGAGACTTGAATGGGATGAAAAAGGAAAAGGCATTATTTGCAGGAAGAAATTAAACTGTTCCACCTGATCACTTGCTAAACAAAGTGATTCACTGGAGTGGAGGCGGTGAAAGCTTTGTGAATCAACTTACAAAAGGATACATGTAAGAAACGTAGCTCCCATATTTAACCCTTGAAAAATCTCTGAGTGTTATGTGCAGGTGAAAGTATTGTTCAATTATTGTAATAAAGCTCACTCAACTAAGACCCATGTTGGAAAAGTACCAGAGTATTCTCACCTAAGAGGAAATACTAACAAGTAGGATGTTAAAATGAAAAGCATTAAAAACTGAATGATCTTCAGTAGTTAAGTGATTATTGAGCTCTGGGTCACAGTGCTCCTGAAAAAAAAATCAAATTTCAGCAGAGACACCCACGGACAGCAGGTGAGCACCAAGCTGTGCCAGTGTCTAAGTGTATGAATCACAGTTTCAAGGAGATTTTTTCAGTTTCGTTCAACTGATCGGCCAACACGGGGGGCACTTCAGTCTTACTCGCCCTATTGCATTAAGAAACTGTACAACATTCTCCAATAACCTCACCTAACGAAAAGCAATTTGCGTAGCTGGGAAAGACTGGACTCCCCCACTGGGGATTTTTGTTTTTCATCCCGATGGGGATGTGCACTATATAGAACGTTGCTGGACCCACGTGCAATTGGTGTCATTTCTAATCTAGAGGTCGAAGCTGTGAAACTTTCTAAGAGATGGAGGATCTCTTGCGAGACACCGATTCACAGAAGGGGCTAATGAGATCTTTGCTTGAAGTCTCATTATGCTGCACTATTTCATTTGTCAGTGGGCACGACTCACAGGCATCTAAAATCATTTCAGTGAGGGACTAAACAGGCCTCTCGCAAAGACTCGGGAACGGACACAGACCTTATCATCTCTGCTCCTCGGGAAGCGTACAGAGATCACATTAGATGTGTTGCTCAAGCTCTTTATTGTCACGTACAGTAAACCCAGCAGTGTGGTCAGTGCGGGATGTGTTCTGTCCCGACGGCGGGGTCGGCAGCCAGAGGAGACCTGAAACACAAGACGGAGAGGTAAGACACTGATTCCGACAGAGAGAGCTTTCACACCGGGTTACCGACAAGAGGAGCAATAAGAGAAGAGCTGTAAAGACACGCCGAAGAGAATATTCTCATCTAAGAGGAAATACTAACAAGTAGGAAGTTAAAATGAAAAGCATTAAAAACTGAATGATCTTCAGTAGCGAAACGATTACTGAGCTCTGGGTCACGGTGCTCTTGAAAAAAAATCAAATTTGAGCAGAGACGCCCACGGACAGCAGGTGAGTGAATGAGTTGTTTATTTTGTTTCCTGTGAATTATGTAGAATTCACAACGTTTTCCATTTGTACAGGAAAACCATTGCGAGCAGATTCACTTCTTCTGCACTAGAATGAATGATTTCCATCTTCACTCTAGGGTACTGTGCTTTGTAGCACTGTATTGTATTCAGCATATATGTCTGTTATGTATACATTTTCTTTCTCACTTTGTCTCTCTGTCCATTTGTATCAGTTTTTTGGAGAGCACCATCACACCAGCATCACAACATTTATTCTACTGCCTTATTAAGCAAATGTCTCTACCCAGAAAATCACCACGGGCCATTCTGAAGAGTTTCTCGGAATGGTCTGTTGACTTCTCTTTGATGTTTCATGTTACAAGAGCAAAACAATACTCACTGATTTGAGGATAATTGCGCCATCCCTCCAGCCTACTGAAATGAACCGTCAGACTGCAGAAGCTGTCAGTGACTACAGGTCCTTGGGACTGGTCAGAGAAACCTGAGATGAGACAAACGTTGTGAGACCATTTATAAGCTTGTGACCTCAAATTAAACAGAAGTCAGACATTTTCAAAGGGGGCAACACCGCGGCACAGTGCTTAGCATCGCTGCCTCATAGCACCGGGCCCCGGGGTTGATTCCAGGGGTCCTGTCTGTGTGGAGTCTGCATGTTTGTTCGCGCTGCAGGGGACACCTCACCCCCACAGACACAAGCTCACACCACAGCCCATTTTCCCACAACACAATCAACCCGCCAGTATCAGTTTGTGTTCAGTGCTGGGGAGGTGCCTTGTCCTTGCAGAACAAAAACAAGGTGATCAGGACTGACGGCAAGACTCAGGTATTCAAGTACCCAGTAAATCCAGGGCTCAAATGGGGGAACTGTTTCACGAGCTACACAACATCCTCACACACGATGACAGAGCCTTGGAAAGCCGTGTGGAGAGTGAGGTGCTCGTACCCAGCCGGAGTTAAAAGACCACGCATTGAGCAGAGCAACTGAGCAAGAGCACACTATCGATCTATCCAACCCAGAAAAGCACACATCTCTGTGATACAGAGTGCAGTGTGAGTTGCAACTAAGTTTTTGTTCAATATTTGTTTTGTCTGAAAGAGTCTATTTTGATTAGATGCATGCAACACTATTTCTTTCTCATTCTCTGTCTTTCTATGTCTTATTTGGATCACAAAGTTCATAACCCCGCCAGTTGCTTTGGCTCTGAAAGCATCCCTCAGCAGGGACAGCCCTGATCCCCAAACACAGGGCTGCCCTTCCCACTGCCCGTCTGCTCTCTGCCCAGTGGAAGTAGCGTTTCTGCCCCGCAGCTGTGTGAGAGAAGATGAGCTGAGAGCACTAACCCACCTCTGGAGAGGGAAGAGTCTCGGCTGGAGGGGAGCAGGAGCTGCCGGGCTGCCGCAGACAAGGCGCCGCTGAAATGATAGAGAAATCTTTTAGAATCAAACGTCACCTGGCTCAGTGTTTAAGCTGTAGTACATGATCACATTAGATTATTAAAACATGCAGACTGCCATTTCCATTCTGTACAAACAAAGAGTTTTCCATTGTAGAAAACACCACCGCATCTCCAAAGCGGAGTGCACTGGGACTGCAGTCCAGAGAAACCCATCATGTTACAAGAACTGGAGGCCATTTCACACCAAAACTGTAGAATAGGATTCTTTCTGCACACCCAGTACTGGGGGCTGTGTCGGAGGCTCCTCACCGGAAGAGACTTGCATTCCTGTTGGCTCCTCTCGTTCTGTGATGATTTTAGCCGTCGAATCGGGCAGGAGGCAGGCGCTCTTCGGGAGCTCTCGTCCCGTGCTATAACTCGGACCACGCGATGGCACAACTGCTTCCTCCGTACAAACAGAAACTTCAAACAACAAACCCCAACAAGAAATCTGTGCACGCTTGGACTCCTGCTGCAGCTGAGCAGTCACGCACACACCTCCTGTTGCTCCCAGAGAGAAACAGGCCCAGGGTCCCAGCGCTGCCACCCGCTGCGCCGCGTCTCTCACCTTTTCACCTCCACATGCAGATCATGACGCGACCGGAGACTCGCCGATTAGATAAAAAAGCCGTCTGTTTCAACAACTTTTACAGCTCCGTTGACACGGCAACCACGTTTTATTGACAAAGTAAAATAAACACAGGAGAAAAGTTTGCAAACAAGACGGGAGCTAAAAGAAACACGAGGACAGTGGGTTTGCTTTATGTGCCGAGTCGATAAACCAGCGCTGCAGACACGTGAATAAAAGAAAACATACACACAAGGGAACACAGAAGAGAGAGATAGAAATACAAGAGACGATAAATACGCTGAAATTGTATTAATATAATTAATTCTAACGTTCAATCAAATCAGCGAAACACGGGGGCAGGGCAGCCCAGTGAACTAGAGACTACATTACCCATAAGCCCTGTTGGCGACAACATTTTGACGTCATCGACTCGCGTCTTTTGTATTTTTTGTGAGATCAAAAACTACAAGAAAACATAACGCAGCAATCGTATTGTCAGGGATACATGAAAAAAAGATTAAACAAGGTAAATGCAGATAGGGTCCGTCCATGCTTCAACGTTCTTACAACTAGACACAGTACGTCTTTACATCTGTTTTAAACTGTTCAAACATGGTCTCCTGGACACCATTCCGTTAATAATTATGTTGCGCAAGTATAATAATTTTTAAAAATACAAACGATATTTTCATCTTCCTTTCAAGGGGATTAAAATGTAACAAATGTATTCCTTTAAAAGTAAATTAGTCTCTTTCTTTATATAAGTTTGTAAAAAAAGTCCTGAATGTTTATAAACCACAGTTATAGTCACAGTTATCATCTATACTGATGATCAATCTCCGCATAACAAGTCTTTCCGATAGCACTTTAAGACTCGTGTATCTCTGTCGCCGCCCAGTGGACATTTCTCAGAAGTGTCACCGCCTGTCGGAATGCGGAAAAGTCTCGGGACTGAAGCCGTGTGACTAGACAAGAGCCGCATGTCTCCCGCCTCCTGCTGAAATCTCAGCGCCGTATGGACAAAAGCTGCTCACAGTCCGGATCCAGTGGAAGGCTGATCCACTCCGGGTTTCCCTTAGCCGGCAGTCCGGGTCCAGTGGAAGGCTGATCCACTCCGGGTTTCCCTTAGCCGACAGGGAGAGAAGGAATCATGACATTGAATACGGGAACAGTGGAGCTGGCGAGATTCAGGGAGGGTTTTCCGGACACATTTGAGTTGATAGTGGAATAAACGTTTTTCTTATTGCGCATCAGAAATTTCTGTTGTAAATGTGAATTAGGTTTCTTATTCTAATTCCACACTTCTTCCCTCGGGAGGGGGATCAGAATACCTCCTGGGTATCCCTGCCTGTCGTAAGAGGCGACTAAAAGGGTTGTGTCAGGAAGGGCATCCGACGTAAAACCATCTTGCCAAAACCATGGTTGCAAAGAACACAAAGCACATACCGGATCGGCCGGGGCCCGGGTTAACAACGTCCGCCATTAGTGCTGTGTCCCAACAGGGTACTAATGGAAATTATGCTACTGTGGGGAAAACTGTAGAGTGGGGGCTACAGAAAAGAAACAAGGTGAAGGGGCCTGGAAGGAATGTTAAGTCAATGAGAGTGGGGAGTTGGAATGTTGGCACCATGACAGGGAGAGGGAGAGAATTGGTTGAAACTATGGCAAGGAGAAAAGTGGAGATCTTGTGTGTGCAAGAAACCAAGTGGAAAGGAAACAGCTCAAGACACCTAGGAGAGGGATACAAGATTCTATATGCTGGAAAGAGTACCAAAATGAATGGAGTGGGTGTGATAGTGTGCAAAGACCTAGCAGACAAGATAGTGAGGGTGGTTAGACACTCAGACAGGATTATCAATGTACAGGTGGCTTTTGAGAGTGGGTTATGGAATATCATCTCTGTATATGCACCACAGGTAGGAAGACCACAGGAGGAAAAGGATAGCTTTTTGGAAGATCTCGAAGAAGTGGTTAGCAGAATCCCAGGAAATGAAATGGTGGTAATTGGAGGAGACTTCAATGCACATTTAGGAGAGAAATGCCCAGATTATCCAGATGAACATGGTCAGAGAGGGCTAGGAGAGAGAAATGAAGAAGGAGGAAGGCTACTAGAAACACTCCAAGCTCTTGAATTGTTTGCAGTGAACACAGGGTTCACGAAGAATTATGAGCAAAAGGTGACATACAGGAGTGGAGGCCATGATACCCAAATAGATTACATATTAGTGAGAAGAATTGATAGAGCGAAAGTCCAAGATGCTAAAGTCCTGCCCTATGAGGCTGTTACCAGACAACACAGGCTACTGGTGATGGACATCACAATATTGAAGGAGCGAAGAATAAGGCAGAGGAAACACCCAGCACGAACAAAAGTGTGGAAACTGAGAGAAAACAAAGTAGATTTCAACAGGCTGGTGAAAGAAATGAAAAACAACACAGAGGAAACAGAGGAGCCTTCAGTTGAAGAAGAGTGGACTGAGATGAGCCACATCCTAGAAGAGGCTGCTACCAGGGTTTGTGGAAAGACAAGAGGAGGCAGACCGAGGGAAAATGAAGAGTGGTGGTGGGATATGGAAGTTCAGGAAACACTGAAGGAAAAGAAAAAAGCATACAAGGCACTGAAAGATGGCACTGGAGAATTACAAGAATATAAGAGACTAAAGAAGGTAGCAAAAAGAAGTGTAGCAAGAGCAAAGGAAAGAGCCTGGAAAGAATGGTATGAGAAACTTGAAACAAAGGAAGGAGAGGACCAAATCTACAAGATTGCTAAACATAGAGCGAGACAGAAAAAAGATATTATCCGGGTGGCGGTACTCAAGGATGGAGAAGGCAGAGTCTTGATTAAACAAGAACAGATCAAGCAAAGATGGCTGGAGTACTTCAAAAATCTGTTAAATGTAGAAAATGAGAGGGAGAACCTAGTGGAGGCAGACGTAGTGTGTGGACCAATCCAAGAAATTTCAGTAAAGGAAGTGACAGAAGCTATCAAAGAGATGAAAGTGGGCAAAGCAACTGGACCATCAGGAATAGCAGCAGAACACTTTAAGAACCTCGATGAAGAGGGGATTCAGTGGCTGACGAGATTGCTAAACAATATTGCAAAGGAAGAGAGAATTCCAGAAGAATGGACAAAAAGCAGTATGGTTACCATCTACAAGGAGAAAGGAGACCCAATGGAGTGTAAAAACTATAGAGGAATAAAACTTCTGGAACATGGATTGAAAATCCTGGAAAAAATTCTGGACAAGAGACTCAGGAAGATAATCAGGATCCACAACTCACAATTTGGATTCTCAGCGGGGAAAAGCACAACAGATGCCATTTTTGTGATGAGACAGTTACAGGAGAAGACACTAGAGAAAGGGAAAAAGCTGTATGTGGCCTTTCTGGACTTGGAGAAGGCATATGACCGTGTGCCCAGAGAGGTGGTGTATTGGTGCTTGAGGAAGAAAGGAGTACCAGAAAGCATGGTGAAGTTAGTTCAAGCAACCTATAGAGATACAACTACAAAGATGATAACACAACAGGGAGAGACAAAAGAGTTTGAAATCACAGTTGGAGTACACCAAGGATCAGCACTAAGTCCTTTCCTTTTCATAAACATTATTGACACACTGACAGAGGAGGTAAGAACAGAAGTGCCTTGGGAACTCATCTTTGCTGATGATGTGGCACTGATGGCAGACTCAGAAGTAGAACTACAGGAGAAAGTGTTCAAATGGCAGAGGAGTCTGGAAAAGGGTGGACTGAAAATGAATGCAGAAAAATCTGAAATAATGGTAATGGAGAGAAGAGGAGATACTATGACCAATGTTGAGGAGACAAATGGAGGAAAACTGAAACAAGTTGATGACTTTAAATACCTTGGATCAAAACTGGTAAAGGGAGGAGAAACACTGGAGGCAGTAAAACAAAGAGTGAAAGCTGGATGGAACAAGTGGAGAGAAATAACTGGAATAATCTGTGACAGGAAAATTCCCAGAAAGTTAAAGTGCAAAATGTACAAGACTGTGATTAGACCTGTATTACTATATGGAGCTGAATGCTTGGCAGTTGGAAAGAGGGAAGAGAACTTGATGAGAAGAACTGAAATGAGGATGTTGAGATGGATTCTGCAGATTTCAATGAAGGATAAGATCAGAAATGAAGAAATCCGTAGACGATGTAGGGTGGTGGATGTGGTTGAGAAGATGCGAGAAGCGAGGTTACGGTGGTATGGACATATCATGAGGAGGGACGTTGAGGAAGTAACAAAGAGGGTAATGGAATTTGAGGTGGAAGGTAACAGAGGAAGAGGCAGGCCTAGAAAGAGATGGATAGATTGTGTGAGAAAAGATATGGAGGTATGTGAAGTGAGTGAGGAAGATGTGCTCGACAGAGACAAATGGAGAAGAGCAACCAAAGCAGCTGACCCCAGGACAGTCTGGGACTAAGGCTGTGAAAAAGAAGAAGAAGAAGATTCTAATTCCACACTTCACAAGGATCCCTATCTCATGTCTCTCCAGCGCTGGCTGGGATTACCATTTCAGTGGGCCAGCACTAAGAAACAGGTCTGCACCACCCAGAAAGACAGATTAATTTTTTTCTGTTCAAGCAAGATTGTCAGCTTGTGCCACTGTGAAATCACTTGAAGGGTATTCCTCAGAGACCAGCTCTGCCCCTGTGTTGTTCTACTTACTGTAGTTTTGCAGGACTGAGGCTACAAAGACCTGGCTGTCCATCTTGAAAGGGGCATCACTGTTCCATTTCAGATGGGACACAAGCAGGCAGCCAAAGGGAGCAGAAAACACACTGAGGTGCTGGATCATTCAGGCACATTGTGTCATTGAGAGAAGCTGCTGTTGGAAACCGGAGAAACTGTGCAGAGCTGACCTGGAGACGTGGAGGACATGAGCCAGACAGATGTTCTACTTTAACACTGAAAAGCAAACCTTAATACTGTGCGTAAAAGGCAGAGCTGGGGTGATAAAGGAGAGTCAGAGCGGTGCAGAGAGAGGGCAGGGGAGGTGCAGTCAGTCAAGATGAAGACTAGACAGTGAGAGAGGGACTCTGCAATGGGAGAGAAACTAATGTAGCATTAGTATGAGACCAGTCCCTGCGTCAACAGCACAGGCCAACAGAGGAAGGGAGGAAATCAACAGTTTAGGATTCTATATGTGAATTACAAATGAGAAAGTAATAAAGTCAGGCTGTGCCAGAAGATATTTCACACTGTAACGACCTAAGAAAAGCAGTTCATCAGCCTGACAAAGTTTTATTTATCTCATATTCCTTCTTCTTATATTTTTCCACTTTTTGCACAAATCCAAGTAATTATGATCTTTTCTTGATTTTCTTTTCCTGGAAACTAGTTAAGAGATCAGGAGCTCTTGGGAGCCTAAGAGGCGACCACTGCATTTAAACGTGAAAGAGTTTTTAATACCATAAACCGATATGGCACTAACCGGAAGCCTTTCCAAATCCTACATGAAAACAGACAGCTTCCCACTTTACAACGCCAGCACGAGTCCGATACAGACGGCTGCATTGGACCGTTTCCCGCACATCAGAGACACTCTGTGCAGAATATTAAACAAAGTTCATGATGTACGGAAATACACTGTGTACGTCTTTCCAGACCCTATTCCACTGTTCAGGCCCCAGATGTTCAGCCAGGTCCTTCTCCCAGATCAACTCAACCGCATGACATGCCGATACTCCAGAGTTCCTGTTAATTCAATACAGCTGACAGTCTACATGCGCATCCGTTTTAAATACACCTGTGAGCTTGCAAGAACTGCACTGTGAGCTGCAAATCACTTTTTGTTTGATGGCATTTTTTTGTCAAATACACTCTGTGCTGAAAATTAAATTATAGACACTTATGATGAACAGAAAGAGACCCTTTTGTATTTCGATATAGTTTAAGGGCTACATGTTTAAAAGTTTTAAAGATCGCTGTAAGTCTCTCCTCAATTCTGACACTATTAGGTGAAGAGTATTTTTACAAAGTAAAGTACAACTCATACATGTTAGTCTTGAAAGAATCTAGGAGCGTTATTAGGGGACTAAACAATTATACGAATATTTGTGGATGTAATTAATTGTTAAGATCTCTGTTGCAAGATGACAATATCCTCGCTGTTACAGTATATTGGAATTTATCATTTGTAAATTGGGTTGTTTTGAAAAAATGTGGATGCTGCCCACCCGAAAAGAACTACCAGAACTAACACAAAAACACAACCACACTACTCTGATCTGTGAGCTGGTTGGACAAGCACACGCTCAAGAAGAAAAGCACAAACACAAACAGACAACTCTCAGACATTGGAGGATACTTTCAATGCATAAATTCTATATATCCTATATAATGTAATCTATAGGAGTCCATAAATCAAAACTATTTCTAGGAACAATGGAATCATTGAAATGAATGAAAACCAGCCTCCAGAATGGATCAGTCTGGAAAACATACTGTGAAAATGTCTACCGACAGATCCCAGACACAGAAGCATTAGACCAGAACAACATATATGAAAACCGGAAAATATTCCAATTGGCTATAAGAGACCACCCAACCCCTTAGACTCCCCAGTCACTGAGCAGGAGCCACTAGACAAACTCCAGGCCCTCAGACCACGAAAGGCCTGTGGCCAAGACACAGTCGACAACACTTGACTCAACTGAAGAACAACACTTTGAAACACAACCAGCTACACATACCTCTGACTGACAATCAGTTCATCTGGGGGTTTTCCTGACAGTGAAGTCACTGAAGGAGCAGGCACACGGGGCTTTCCATGCCAGTAAAAGGAGGCTCTACAACATCAATCCCCCAATACAATTGGCTCTGAATATTAAAAGTGCAATCAAACCCTTTGCCCTATGCAGCAGGGAAGTGTGGGATCCCTTCACTGAGCAAGATGACACTAAATGGGACAAACAGCCTGTAGATACTCCACGCACAGAGTTCTGTAAAAACATCCTCCCAACTGGAATGCCACAGAATCCTAAACAGACAATACACGCAACACACACTAACTCTGTTAACCATAACATTATGCGATGGTACCATTCATTTTTAACAAATCGTACACAGTATGTCAGGCTCAACAAAATTCTTTCCACGTCACGATCTATGAGCACAGGTGCCCCTCAGGGCCGTGTGAGCTCTCCAGCGCTGTTCACACTTTATACAAATGATTGTACAAGCAGTAGTCAAAGCATCTTCATTTTCACATTCTCAGACAATACAGCTGTCCTGAACAGCATCGCCAGTTAATGCATAGAGGTAGGAGCTTATCTGTATACATGTCAGAAATCCAAAGGTTTGTGCAATGACATGACAACAATAGCCTAATTCTCAATGTTAAAAAAACAAACGAAATAGTCTTTGATCCCAGAGCGGTTGGTGATCACACGCATGTAGTAATCCACAATGAATTTGTCACTCAGGTTGACGGATACGATCAAGTGCGATCAGGTGGGGATTCTGTTTTCCTGGGGGGGTTTAGTGGTGCACCTTGACTTGCAAATTCATTTTTATTTGATGACAATTTTTGACAACAGTTTTGAGTTGTTTTAAAGAACTTACTGTTTTGATTAGATGTATCAGAGATTGTGACTCTGCTTTTAGCTTCCCATTCCTTCCAAACAAAGGGTCTTCTGTTGTAGAGAACAGCACAGCATATCCAAAGCGAAGCGCAAGGGGACTGCAGTCCAGAGAAACCTGTAAGTTTACAAACAATGGAGGCAATTTCACACCTTTGGTTGTGCCAGAGGGTCCTCATTGGAAGAGATACCGGGGTCCCCAGCACTGCTGTCACCTCTTCTGTACTCCTCCTATGCTAACAACTGTGTATCTACTGCTGACTCTGTGAAATGAATCAAGTCTGCAGATGATCCCACCGGAATAAAAAAAAAAATCTGTAGAGGAAGGAGGTCATTGCTATAGTCAGCACCCCAGAAATCCGGACCCACGAGAACATAAGCAGAGCATGCAAACTCCACACACTCACAGCACCCAAGGAAACCGGACCCACGAGAACATAAGCAGAGCATGCAAACTCCACACACACAGCACCCCAGGAAACTAGACCCACGAGAACAGGGGCAGAGCATGCAAACTCCACGCAGACAGCACCCCCAGGAAACCAGACCCATGAGAACAGGGGCAGAGCATGCAAACTCCACACAGACAGCACCCCAGGAAGTAAATCCAGGGTCTCAGTGCTGGAACCCACTGCGCCGCCGTCTCTCACCTCCACATGCAGGAGACATGCAGGTCTCGACCGGAGACCGGAGACCGGAGACTCCTCACTCCTGCAGTAACACACCCAGCAGGACTCGCTCATGGTCCAGTGAGCCCAGCGGTTTGAGTCTGGTGTCCAGCGCTGATGTGTCCCTGATAGTCCTGTCCCACAGCCTGCGAGTCACCGTTTCTTCCTTTTCTTCCGCATAATGTCCACAAAATACTCCAGCTAGCGCTTTCTAGACTAACGGTTCTGCTTTGCTCGCTGATTAGATTAAAAAAGCCATCTGTTTATCTGCTGGAGGTCAGATCGCAACAACTTCTGCAGCCCCGTTTCCCCGGCAACCACGTTTTATTTAACAAAGTAAAATAAACACAGGAGAAAAGTTTGCAAACATGCAGGCAGGATGAGCGCTGCAGACACAGGCTTGTGAAATACACAGAACAGAAAACAGAAAGAAAAATACACACTAGAGTACACATAACACAATCAGGGGGACACAATACTCTGAAATTGTATAATTAATTCTGATGCTCAATCAAATCTGCGGAACGCGTGGGCAGCGCACGTGTTCTGTAGTGCGCTATAGAGCACTAGAGAGACTACATCTCCCACAAGCCCTGTGGGCGAGTTCCTTTTGACGTCATCGATTCGCGTCTTTTTTCTTTTTAATTAGAACAACAATACATGCCATAAAAACAAGAATACATATAACATAGAGTATAGTCAGGGGTAGATACGATAATACATGTACATGTTATGCAAAAAGATTAAACAAGTAATCTTGTTTAATAGTAAACAAAAGCAGATAAGGTCCGTACATGTTTCAAATTGTCTGTACAAACGCATTTACATCCGTTTTAAAGTGTTTAAACATGGGTCTCCTCCCACAGCATTTCGTTAGTTATTATATCGTGGAAGTATCATATTTTTTTAAATACAAACGACATTTTCATATTACTTTCAATGGATTTAAATGTTGCATGATGTTACTTCTTTAAAAGTAATGTCAATATTAGTTTCCTTCTTTACATTAGCTTTCAGAGTTGCTGTCACAAAAGTCACAGTTACCATCTGTTTTGATTTTCAATCTCTGCACAACGAGGATCTGTAAGGAGGCGCTTCAAGTTCGCCGCCATAGACTCGTGCATCTCTGTCGAAAGTGCAGTTCTTTTTGAACTCTTGTAGCAATAAAAATAGATACGATACAAAACAAGAGTATATAGAGCAAATCAATAATGTCATCAGGGGTACATAGATAGTATAAAATATTTACACTTCTGAAAAAAAAAATTCAACATCTGCACAACAAGTCTTCGACAGCGCTTTGAGACTCACCGCCATAGACTCGTGTATCTCTGTCGCCACCCAGTGGCCATTTCTCGGAAGTGTCACCGCCCGCCGTAATTCAGTACAGTCCCGAAATAGAAATTCTGATTGGACGAGAGCCGTATCTTTCCCGCCTCCTGCCGAAACTCGGCGCTGATTGGTTATGAGCCGAGTCACTCAAGGTGAGGGCGGTATTTCCGTGTATGAACACGGAAGTCCGCGATGATTGGCTAGGAGCGGTGTCACTCACCCAAACTAAAAGGAAGTCCCGCCTTTTCCCACCCAACGGCGGTGATTGGACACGCCGTGCGTCACTCTTATGACGTCACTTAACCACGACGGATCCGGATCTGATGCGTGATTAGCGCGACAGCCGGTCCGTCGCTGAGATCGGTGTGGAGCCGCGGCCCAGGATGCTATGGTTCCGCTCTCTGCTCGTCAAGCACTGCGGACTCCTGGAAAACCGTATTGCAGGGCAGAGAGTTATTGAACTCCAGACGTCGCCTCGCATTGTTGATTAATTCGACCTTATTGTGTTTTCTCTTCTTTAACATTTATATTGCAATAGTAAAAATGCTATTCAATGCACACAAGAGTACATTACAGATCACCGGGGTACATTATACAGGCAAATACAGACTAGGTAAGCACAGCTTTCATGTTGGGACATTTAGAAATAGTTTGGAGACGTGCCCTCATGTGTTTCAGATGTGACTTCTTTCCATTTGGAAGCGCCTTACTTCTACCAAGAAAAGAAAAGGCTTCGATAACGAGATCGTAATGAAGAAATAGTAACGATCATTTCAGTGCATTCTGACATTTATTGGTGCGAAATAGATGTTATTTTACTGCTGTTATATTGGGCGAGATTTCACACGGATAATCAAACGAGAACGGGTTTGCCCTGGAATCCATTCCACTGCCGAATCTGAAAGTCCGAGCAACAGAACGGACGTATTGTAAGGCGACTGTGGTGTTGCTCGACCACATCAATTAGGCGAGAAGTACACTCTGCTACTACGACATACGGTCTAATGATTCCATTTCGATTATTTCTTATCTTTAGGCTATTTACACATAATAACGAGCAAGTATAATGATTAAGTCAGTGGTAAATTATATGTTATATTCGGTTCAGCAGTATTGAGCAGTAAAATAACATCTATTTCTCACCAATAAATGTCAGAATAAGAAACCTTCTTTACACAATTGTGCCGATCAATTCAGTGTTTTAATAACAGGACAAAACAAAAACAAACGTAAGGTTTCTGGGCTGCTTTGAAAAAGACAATTATCATCTATATTACTTTTAAATCTCTGCACACTATGTATCTTTACCGGGTCGATTCAATGTACAATTTTGTAATGACGCCTTAACCTTATTATTCATACAAAATGTGTTTGACAATAGTCATGTTTTATTCCACTCAGTTTCCCCAAAGAGGTGCTCCAAAATAGTTTGACAAGATATTGTGAGATTGCAAGAGGGATCTTAAGTATTTATTAGTACAAGTAGAACTAAATTGTTTTCCTTGTAGTCTAATAAAGGTTGTAAATTCTTCCATAGTTTCTGAGGGGCTACTGTTAGTTTCTTAAAAGCATCAATACCTCTCTAGGAGTAGCTCTGGTTACGACGGATTGTTATCAGACTTATCACAAACATTATATCTATTCATAAAATCTTCTTGATTCTACATTTCATCATCCACACCAGTTAATTTGTTGACCCCGCTTATACTATTTTAAACCCAGTTTTCAAAGCACGGGTTTATTTTTTCTCTAGCCGCTAGTTCCTGAATGATTAAATTAGGGGAAACATACACCACCTACTTTGCTTAATTTTGTAAATAATACTCTGTCGGTATCAGTATTAGATGCTCTAAACCCTGTAGCATTTAGGCCTCCTTCTGCCTGTGTTTGACAAATAACAACCATGAATATATTTTTTTTTATTTTACAGTGCTAAAGAACATCAAATCACATCTCTTTTTGGATTTTTGAAAATCTTAATACTAAGATATTTAATCACATCTTTTACATGTATATTACGTATGGAGCAGACACTTTCCAACAGCCACCAGTTCACTTTTCTGATATGTAAAGAAAGACCAGATACAGAGGAAATGACTTGTAAATGCATTTAATTGCTTTGTCCACCTCTGTGTGCTTTCTCAGAGAGACAGTTGTATCCTCAGCCAATTGGGAACACCTGTAATCTCTTTATCCTGTACTTGAACACCCTGAAACTATTTGTTATAGGAGCGTAGGCAGTGGGAAGAGGAGTGGGCTCGTGTCGAATTGCCTTACCCGTTCCCAATCTGCAGGAGGTCCCACGACGGCAGGTAGCTGCTCCAGTCGCTGGAGGGAGGACGAGGGCTCTGGCTCGGGGGAATCACGGCTCCACAGCTCCTACCTGTTGCAGAGTGTTTCTGCCCTCCCGATGGCCTCTGTGTTTTAGAAGGATCCATCTCTCTTCGCTTGCTTACACCACAGGTTTCATCGACGATAGTGTGCATCCTGAAGCAGTGAGTTATCGGTCTTATTTCTACTGAGAAACAGTTCAAGCACTCACAAAACAATAACCAGGAGACGGTATATGAAAAAGTATTGTAAGACTTGCAGAGTAGATTTGAATAGACAGTGGATGTCGCACTGCGTGCTTGAATATCACGAGATTCAGTTCATTCTTTCCTGCAGATTAACTTCCTGTTTGACATTGTACCGCTGTCACTTCTTCACAAACTCATAACTCGCCGTGTTCAATTTTGTGTTGAGTTACAGGAACCTCAGCATCAGATGAAATATTCTCCAGCGCCCCAGGGAGACTGGGGGACTTGCCAGATTTTCAGCTTTATTACTGGGTCCTTCGGCTCAGGGCTGTTGAGCAAAGTGCTCCCCTCTGCTGGAGAGCCACAGGGGCACTACAGAGCGGCCTCGAGTTCCCTGCTCCTGCCCGTGCCTGTGGACGGCCAGTGTGACCGCGCGCGAGACAAAGTAGTGCATTCGTGGTGTAAATACAGAACGTTCACTAGCTGACTGAGGAAAGTTACAGAGACGGGAGTATACGTTCTGAAATAATGTGAACCACTGTTACTACACACAGACAGACTACTCAAAAATCATGTGGCTTTTTAAGGTCATTTTGTCTGCCTAAAGTATGTTAGATTTGTCACAGCAAAGAGTTTGAATACTTACAGAATGCAGCAGCTAGAATTGTTACTTGGAGCAAAAGGTATGACCACATAACCCCCATACTTATCTCTCTTCATTGGCTTCCTATCATGTACGGGGCGGACTTCAAACTCCTTCTACTTACTTACAAGGCTCTCAGAGGTCAGGCACCTGTCCTGCCTCGCAGGGATGCTGCAGAGGAGAAATACCGTACACAGCATGGTTTCAGAGGCCTGTCCGTCATGGGCTGGGCACCATGTGAGTTGAATGCTGCATCAGAGCCATGGATCCAAGAGGGGCATCGTGGATACAGCTATCGTTTAGGAGGATTCTGCTGGTCTGCAGAGACCTGCATGGGGTACTGACATACAGACGACGTGATGGATGGATGGATTGATTAATACCTGCATTCATTTATTTCTTTTTTTTAATGATATAATGTTAGCATGCCCAAAGGGGTTGGGCAGCCAGTTGACCATGGACCCCTAGAGGATTTTATTCTCCTTACTGAGGAGCCTTTGGTTCCTTTCCTCCATTGCCTTCAGTTCTGTATTCACAAAATGTATATTTACTTGCACTGTTAAGCACCTTGGGGCAACCTTGTTGTGAAAGGCGCTATATGAAAATAAATTGAATTGAATGGAATGACAGAGTCACGGCTTTTCCAGTTTCCTCTCCTATTATCTTCTTTATCTGCACTCTAAAACACAGTGAAACCTTGAACCTTTCAACTGGACCACTGCCGTTCTACATCACAATGACTTTAACTAGGACGGAGACTTGAATGGGATGAAAAAGGAAAAGGCATTATTTGCAGGAAGAAATTAAACTGTTCCACCTGATCACTTGCTAAACAAAGTGATTCACTGGAGTGGAGGCGGTGAAAGCTTTGTGAATCAACTTACAAAAGGATACATGTAAGAAACGTAGCTCCCATATTTAACCCTTGAAAAATCTCTGAGTGTAACAATGTGTAGGTGAAAGTATTGTTCAATTATTCTAATAAAGCTCACTCAACTAAGACCCATGTTGGAAAAGTACCAGAGTATTCTCATCTAAGAGGAAATTCTAACAAGTAGGATGTTAAAATGAAAAGCATTAAAAACTGAATGATCTTCAGTAGCTAAGTGATTATTGAGCTCTGGGTCACAGTGCTCCTGAAAAAAAAAATCAAATTTCAGCAGAGACACCCACGGACAGCAGGTGAGCACCAAGCTGTGCCAGTGTCTAAGTGTATGAATCACAGTTTCAAGGAGCTTTTTTCAGTTTCGTTCCACTGATCGGCCAACACGGGGGGCACTTCAGTCTTACTCGCCCTATTGCATTAAGAAACTGTACAACATTCTCCAATAACCTCACCTAACGAAAAGCAATTTGCGTAGCAGGGAAAGACTGGACTCCCACTGGGGATTTTTGTTTTTCATCCCGATGGGGATGTGCACTATATAGAACGTTGCTGGACCCACGTGCAATTGGTGTCATTTCTAACCTAGAGGTCGAAGCTGTGAAACTTTCTAAGAGATGGAAGATCTCTTGCGAGACACCGATTCACAGAAGGGGCTAATGAGATCTTTGCTTGAAGTCTCATTATGCTGCACTATTTCATTTGTCAGTGGGCACGACTCACAGGCATCTAAAATCATTTCAGTGAGGGACTAAACAGGCCTCTCGCAAAGACTCGGGAACGGACACAGACCTTATCATCTCTGCTCCTCGGGAAGCGTACAGAGATCACATTAGATGTGTTGCTCAAGCTCTTTATTGTCACGTACAGTAAACCCAGCAGTGTGGTCAGTGCGGGATGTGTTCTGTCCCGACGGCGGGGTCGGCAGCCAGAGGAGACCTGAAACACAAGACGGAGAGGTAAGACACTGATTCCGACAGAGAGAGCTTTCACACCGGGTTACCGA
The DNA here is from genome assembly GCF_059453375.1 of Lepisosteus platostomus. Lineage (NCBI taxonomy): Eukaryota > Metazoa > Chordata > Actinopteri > Semionotiformes > Lepisosteidae > Lepisosteus > Lepisosteus platostomus. The sequence continues at coordinate 19,685,563 of NC_142629.1, read as the reverse complement.
CAAGAGGAGCAATAAGAGAAGAGCTATAAAGACACGCCGAAGAGAATATTCTCATCTAAGAGGAAATACTAACAAGTAGGAAGTTAAAATGAAAAGCATTAAAAACTGAATGATCTTCAGTAGCGAAACGATTACTGAGCTCTGGGTCACGGTGCTCTTGAAAAAAAATCAAATTTGAGCAGAGACGCCCACGGACAGCAGGTGAGTGAATGAGTTGTTTATTTTGTTTCCTGTGAATTATGTAGAATTCACAACGTTTTCCATTTGTACAGGAAAACCATTGCGAGCAGATTCACTTCTTCTGCACTAGAATGAATGATTTCCATCTTCACTCTAGGGTACTGTGCTTTGTAGCACTGTATTGTATTCAGCATATATGTCTGTTATGTATACATTTTCTTTCTCACTTTGTCTCTCTGTCCATTTGTATCAGTTTTTTGGAGAGCACCATCACACCAGCATCACAACATTTATTCTACTGCCTTATTAAGCAAATGTCTCTACTAAATTATTTTCATATAGAAAACATATTTTTGGACATGATATACACAAATGGCTAATTATACCTTCTGATAATATTTCCATCTTAGAAATGAAGCATTTCTCTCCTGCAGTTTGAGGTTGTTAAATAGAAAACTGGATCACCCCAGGGCTGAATCTTCTCCCTCTCTTACACACTTTGTTCACGAATGATTACAAGAGCAAACACATAGACTGACTTCTCACAAAGTGTGTCGATGACACAGTCCCGGTCAGCTTACTAAAGGACCCAGAAAATCACCACGGGCCATTCTGAACAGTTTCTCGGAATGGTCTGTTGACTTCTCTTTGATGTTTCATGTTACAAGAGCAAAACAATACTCACTGATTTGAGGATAATTGCGCCATCCCTCCAGCCTACTGAAATGAACCGTCAGACTGCAGAAGCTGTCAGTGACTACAGGTCCTTGGGACTGGTCAGAGAAACCTGAGATGAGACAAACGTTGTGAGACCATTTATAAGCTTGTGACCTCAAATTAAACAGAAGTCAGACATTTTCAAAGGGGGCAACACCGCGGCACAGTGCTTAGCATCGCTGCCTCATAGCACCGGGGCCCTGGGGTTGATTCCAGGGGTCCTGTCTGTGTGGAGTCTGCATGTTTGTTCGCGCTGCAGGGGACACCTCACCCCCACAGACACAAGCTCACACCACAGCCCATTTTCCCACAACACAATCAACCCGCCAGTATCAGTTTGTGTTCAGTGCTGGGGAGGTGCCTTGTCCTTGCAGAACAAAAACAAGGTGATCAGGACTGACGGCAAGATTCAGGTATTCAAGTACCCAGTAAATCCAGGGCTCAAATGGGGGAACTGTTTCACGAGCTACACAATATCCTCACACACGATGACAGAGCCTTGGAAAGCCGTGTGGAGAGTGAGGTGCTCGTACCCAGCCGGAGTTAAAAGACCACGCATTGAGCAGAGCAACTGAGCAAAAGCACACTATCGATCTATCCAACCCAGAAAAGCACACATCTCTGTGATACAGAGGCTAAGGCAACATGTGAGTAAAGGATTTTGAATCAGCAATTGTGCTGATGAGCCAGTCAGCAATTTTTCAGAAACAGCAAAAATGTCAGCCTCCAGGGGCTGCAGAAGCTTGTGAGATATAAAGGAGTGAAACCAGGGCAGGAGAATCTGATTCCTTCTGCAGGAAGCTGAGGAAAAAGATGCACACCCTGCAGACTGAAAGGAAGACAGCACAAACTATCGGTCATGTCAGCCTAGAAGAAAGTGTAGTGCAGTGTGAGTTGCAACTAAGTTTTTGTTCAATATTTGTTTTGTCTGAAAGAGTCTATTTTGATTAGATGCATGCAACACTATTTCTTTCTCATTCTCTGTCTTTCTATGTCTTATTTGGATCACAAAGTTCATAACCCCGCCAGTTGCTTTGGCTCTGAAAGCATCCCTCAGCAGGGACAGCCCTGATCCCCAAACACAGGGCTGCCCTTCCCACTGCCCGTCTGCTCTCTGCCCAGTGGAAGTAGCGTTTCTGCCCCGCAGCTGTGTGAGAGAAGATGAGCTGAGAGCACTAACCCACCTCTGGAGAGGGAAGAGTCTCGGCTGGAGGGGAGCAGGAGCTGCCGGGCTGCCGCAGACAAGGTGCCGCTGAAATGATAGAGAAATCTTTTAGAATCAAACGTCACCTGGCTCAGTGTTTAAGCTGTAGTACACGATCACATTAGATTATTAAAACATGCAGACTGCCATTTCCATTCTGTACAAACAAAGAGTTTTCCATTGTAGAAAACACCACCGCATCTCCAAAGCGGAGTGCACTGGGACTGCAGTCCAGAGAAACCCATCATGTTACAAGAACTGGAGGCCATTTCACACCAAAACTGTAGAATAGGATTCTTTCTGCACACCCAGTACTGGGGGCTGTGTCGGAGGCTCCTCACCGGAAGAGACTTGCATTCCTGTTGGCTCCTCTCGTTCTGTGATGATTTTAGCCGTCGAATCGGGCAGGAGGCAGGCGCTCTTCGGGAGCTCTCGTCCCGTGCTATAACTCGGACCACGCGATGGCACAACTGCTTCCTCCGTACAAACAGAAACTTCAAACAACAAACCCCAACAAGAAATCTGTGCACGCTTGGACTCCTGCTGCAGCTGAGCAGTCACGCACACACCTCCTGTTGCTCCCAGAGAGAAACAGGCCCAGGGTCCCAGCGCTGCCACCCGCTGCGCCGCGTCTCTCACCTTTTCACCTCCACATGCAGATCATGACGCGACCGGAGACTCGCCGATTAGATAAAAAAGCCGTCTGTTTCAACAACTTTTACAGCTCCGTTGACACGGCAACCACGTTTTATTGACAAAGTAAAATAAACACAGGAGAAAAGTTTGCAAACAAGACGGGAGCTAAAAGAAACACGAGGACAGTGGGTTTGCTTTATGTGCCGAGTCGATAAACCAGCGCTGCAGACACGTGAATAAAAGAAAACATACACACAAGGGAACACAGAAGAGAGAGATAGAAATACAAGAGACGATAAATACGCTGAAATTGTATTAATATAATTAATTCTAACGTTCAATCAAATCAGCGAAACACGGGGGCAGGGCAGCCCAGTGAACTAGAGACTACATTACCCAAAAGCCCTGTTGGCGACAACATTTTGACGTCATCGACTCGCGTCTTTTGTATTTTTTGTGAGATCAAAAACTACAAGAAAACATAACGCAGCAATCGTATTGTCAGGGATACATGAAAAAAAGATTAAACAAGGTAAATGCAGATAGGGTCCGTCCATGCTTCAACGTTCTTACAACTAGACACAGTACGTCTTTACATCTGTTTTAAACTGTTCAAACATGGTCTCCTGGACACCATTCCGTTAATAATTATGTTGCGCAAGTATAATAATTTTTAAAAATACAAACGATATTTTCATCTTCCTTTCAAGGGGATTAAAATGTAACAAATGTATTCCTTTAAAAGTAAATTAGTCTCTTTCTTTATATAAGTTTGTAAAAAAAGTCCTGAATGTTTATAAACCACAGTTATAGTCACAGTTATCATCTATATTGATGATCAATCTCCGCATAACAAGTCTTTCCGATAGCACTTTAAGACTCGTGTATCTCTGTCGCCGCCCAGTGGACATTTCTCGGAAGTGTCACCGCCTGTCGGAATTCGGAAAAGTCTCGGGACTGAAGCCGTGTGACTAGACAAGAGCCGCATGTCTCTCGCCTCCTGCTGAAATCTCAGCGCCGTATGGACAAAAGCTGCTCACAGTCCGGATCCAGTGGAAGGCTGATCCACTCCGGGTTTCCCTTAGCCGGCAGTCCGGGTCCAGTGGAAGGCTGATCCACTCCGGGTTTCCCTTAGCCGACAGGGAGAGAAGGAATCATGACATTGAATACGGGAACAGTGGAGCTGGCGAGATTCAGGGAGGGTTTTCCGGACACATTTGAGTTGATAGTGGAATAAACGTTTTTCTTATTGCGCATCAGGAATTTCTGTTGTAAATGTGAATTAGGTTTCTTATTCTAATACCACACTTCACAAGGATCCCTATCTCATGTCTCTCCAGCGCTGGCTGGGATTACCATTTCAGTGGGCCAGCACTAAGAAATAGGTCTGCACCACCCAGAAAGACAGATTAATTTTTTTCTGTTCAAGCAAGATTGTCAGCTTGTGCCACTGTGAAATCACTTGAAGGGTATTCCTCAGAGACCAGCTCTGCCCCTGTGTTGTTCTACTTACTGTAGTTTTGCAGGACTGAGGCTACAAAGACCTGGCTGTCCATCTTGAAAGGGGCATCACTGTTCCATTTCAGATGGGACACAAGCAGGCAGCCAAAGGGAGCAGAAAACACACTGAGGTGCTGGATCATTCAGGCACATTGTGTCATTGAGAGAAGCTGCTGTTGGAAACCGGAGAAACTGTGCAGAGCTGACCTGGAGACGTGGAGGACATGAGCCAGACAGATGTTCTACTTTAACACTGAAAAGCAAACCTTAATACTGTGCGTAAAAGGCAGAGCTGGGGTGATAAAGGAGAGTCAGAGCGGTGCAGAGAGAGGGCAGGGGAGGTGCAGTCAGTCAAGATGAAGACTAGACAGTGAGAGAGGGACTCTGCAATGGGAGAGAAACTAATGTAGCATTAGTATGAGACCAGTCCCTGCGTCAACAGCACAGGCCAACAGAGGAAGGGAGGAAATCAACAGTTTAGGATTCTATATGTGAATTACAAATGAGAAAGTAATAAAGTCAGGCTGTGCCAGAAGATATTTCACACTGTAACGACCTAAGAAAAGCAGTTCATCAGCCTGACAAAGTTTTATTTATCTCATATTCCTTCTTCTTATATTTTTCCACTTTTTGCACAAATCCAAGTAATTATGATCTTTTCTTGATTTTCTTTTCCTGGAAACTAGTTAAGAGATCAGGAGCTCTTGGGAGCCTAAGAGGCGACCACTGCATTTAAACGTGAAAGAGTTTTTAATACCATAAACCGATATGGCACTAACCGGAAGCCTTTCCAAATCCTACATGAAAACAGACAGCTTCCCACTTTACAACGCCAGCACGAGTCCGATACAGACGGCTGCATTGGACCGTTTCCCGCACATCAGAGACACTCTGTGCAGAATATTAAACAAAGTTCATGATGTACGGAAATACACTGTGTACGTCTTTCCAGACCCTATTCCACTGTTCAGGCCCCAGATGTTCAGCCAGGTCCTTCTCCCAGATCAACTCAACCGCATGACATGCCGATACTCCAGAGTTCCTGTTAATTCAATATAGCTGACAGTCTACATGCGCATCCGTTTTAAATACACCTGTGAGCTTGCAAGAACTGCACTGTGAGCTGCAAATCACTTTTTGTTTGATGGCATTTTTTTGTCAAATACACTCTGTGCTGAAAATTAAATTATAGACACTTATGATGAACAGAAAGAGACCCTTTTGTATTTCGATATAGTTTAAGGGCTACATGTTTAAAAGTTTTAAAGATCGCTGTAAGTCTCTCCTCAATTCTGACACTATTAGGTGAAGAGTATTTTTACAAAGTAAAGTACAGCTCAAACATGTTAGTCTTGAAAGAATCTAGGAGCGTTATTAGGGGACTAAACAATTATACGAATATTTGTGGATGTAATTAATTGTTAAGATCTCTGTTGCAAGATGACAATATCCTCGCTGTTACAGTATATTGGAATTTATCATTTGTAAATTGGGTTGTTTTGAAAAAATGTGGATGCTGCCCACCCGAAAAGAACTACCAGAACTAACACAAAAACACAACCACACTACTCTGATCTGTGAGCTGGTTGGACAAGCACACGCTCAAGAAGAAAAGCACAAACACAAACAGACAACTCTCAGACATTGGAGGATACTTTCAATGCATAAATTCTATATATCCTATATAATGTAATCTATAGGAGTCCATAAATCAAAACTATTTCTAGGAACAATGGAATCATTGAAATGAATGAAAACCAGCCTCCAGAATGGATCAGTCTGGAAAACATACTGTGAAAATGTCTACCGACAGATCCCAGACACAGAAGCATTAGACCAGAACAACATATATGAAAACCGGAAAATATTCCAATTGGCTATAAGAGACCACCCAACCCCTTAGACTCCCCAGTCACTGAGCAGGAGCCACTAGACAAACTCCAGGCCCTCAGACCACGAAAGGCCTGTGGCCAAGACACAGTCGACAACACTTGACTCAACTGAAGAACAACACTTTGAAACACAACCAGCTACACATACCTCTGACTGACAATCAGTTCATCTGGGGGTTTTCCTGACAGTGAAGTCACTGAAGGAGCAGGCACACGGGGCTTTCCATGCCAGTAAAAGGAGGCTCTACAACATCAATCCCCCAATACAATGGGCTCTGAATATTAAAAGTGCAATCAAACCCTTTGCCCTATGCAGCAGGGAAGTGTGGGATCCCTTCACTGAGCAAGATGACACTAAATGGGACAAACAGCCTGTAGATACTCCACGCACAGAGTTCTGTAAAAACATCCTCCCAACTGGAATGCCACAGAATCCTAAACAGACAATACACGCAACACACACTAACTCTGTTAACCATAACATTATGCGATGGTACCATTCATTTTTAACAAATCGTACACAGTATGTCAGGCTCAACAAAATTCTTTCCACGTCACGATCTATGAGCACAGGTGCCCCTCAGGGCCGTGTGAGCTCTCCAGCGCTGTTCACACTTTATACAAATGATTGTACAAGCAGTAGTCAAAGCATCTTCATTTTCACATTCTCAGACAATACAGCTGTCCTGAACAGCATCGCCAGTTAATGCATAGAGGTAGCAGCTTATCTGTATACATGTCAGAAATCCAAAGGTTTGTGCAATGGCATGACAACAATAGCCTAATTCTCAATGTTAAAAAAACAAACGAAATAGTCTTTGATCCCAGAGCAGTTGGTGATCACACGCATGTAGTAATCCACAATGAATTTGTCACTCAGGTTGACGGATACGATCAAGTGCGATCAGGTGGGGATTTTGTTTTCCTGGGGGGGTTTAGTGGTGCACCTTGACTTGCAAATTCATTTTTATTTGATGACAATTTTTGACAACAGTTTTGAGTTGTTTTAAAGAACTTACTGTTTTGATTAGATGTATCAGAGACTGTGACTCTGCTTTTAGCTTCCCATTCCTTCCAAACAAAGGGTCTTCTGTTGTAGAGAACAGCACAGCATATCCAAAGCGAAGCGCAAGGGGACTGCAGTCCAGAGAAACCTGTAAGTTTACAAACAATGGAGGCAATTTCACACCTTTGGTTGTGCCAGAGGGTCCTCAGTGGAAGAGATACCGGGGTCCCCAGCACTGCTGTCACCTCTTCTGTACTCCTCCTATGCTAACAACTGTGTATCTACTGCTGACTCTGTGAAATGAATCAAGTCTGCAGATGATCCCACCGGAATAAAAAAAAAAATCTGTAGAGGAAGGAGGTCATTGCTATAGTCAGCACCCCAGAAATCCGGACCCACGAGAACATAAGCAGAGCATGCAAACTCCACACACACAGCACCTCAGGAAACCAGACCCACGAGAGCAGGGGCAGAGCATGCAAACTCCACACACACAGCACCCCAGGAATTAAATCCAGGGTCTCAGTGCTGGAACCCACTGCGCCGCCGTCTCTCACCTCCACATGCAGGAGACATGCAGGTCTCGACCGGAGACCGGAGACCGGAGACTCCTCACTCCTGCAGTAACACACCCAGCAGGACTCGCTCATGGTCCAGTGAGCCCAGCGGTTTGAGTCTGGTGTCCAGCGCTGATGTGTCCCTGATAGCCCTGTCCCACAGCCTGCGAGTCACCGTTTCTTCCTTTTCTTCCGCATAATGTCCACAAAATACTCCAGCTGGCGCTTTCTAGACTAACGGTTCTGCTTTGCTCGCTGATTAGATTAAAAAAGCCGTCTGTTTATCTGCTGGAGGTCAGATCGCAACAACTTCTGCAGCCCCGTTTCCCCGGCAACCACGTTTTATTTAACAAAGTAAAATAAACACAGGAGAAAAGTTTGCAAACATGCAGGCAGGATGAGCGCTGCAGACACAGGCTTGTGAAATACACAGAACAGAAAACAAAAAGAAAAATACACACTAGAGTACACATAACACAATCAGGGGGACACAATACTCTGAAATTGTATAATTAATTCTGATGCTCAATCAAATCTGCGGAACGCGTGGGCAGCGCACGTGTTCTGTAGTGCGCTATAGAGCACTAGAGAGACTACATCTCCCACAAGCCCTGTGGGCGAGTTCCTTTTGACGTCATCGATTCGCGTCTTTTTTCTTTTTAATTAGAACAACAATACATGCCATAAAAACAAGAATACATATAACATAGAGTATAGTCAGGGGTAGATACGATAATACATGTACATGTTATGCAAAAAGATTAAACAAGTAATCTTGTTTAATAGTAAACAAAAGCAGATAAGGTCCGTACATGTTTCAAATTGTCTGTACAAACGCATTTACATCCGTTTTAAAGTGTTTAAACATGGGTCTCCTCCCACAGCATTTCGTTAGTTATTATATCGTGGAAGTATCATATTTTTTTAAATACAAACGACATTTTCATATTACTTTCAATGGATTTAAATGTTGCATGATGTTACTTCTTTAAAAGTAATGTCAATATTAGTTTCCTTCTTTACATTAGCTTTCAGAGTTGCTGTCACAAAAGTCACCGTTACCATCTGTTTTGATTTTCAATCTCTGCACAACGAGGATCTGTAAGGAGGCGCTTCAAGATTCGCCGCCATAGACTCGTGTATCTCTGTCGAAAGTGCAGTTCTTTTTGAACTCTTGTAGCAATAAAAATAGATACGATACAAAACAAGAGTATATAGAGCAAATCAATAATGTCATCAGGGGTACATAGATAGTATAAAATATTTACACTTCTGAAAAAAAAATTTCAACATCTGCACAGCAAGTCGTCGACAGCGCTTTGAGACTCACCGCCATAGACTCGTGTATCTCTGTCGCCACCCAGTGGCCATTTCTCGGAAGTGTCACCGCCCGCCGTAATTCAGTACAGTCCCGAAATAGAAATTCTGATTGGACGAGAGCCGTATCCATCCCGCCTCCTGCCGAAACTCGGCGCTGATTGGTTATGAGCCGAGTCACTCAAGGTGAGGGCGGTATTTCCGTGTAAGAATACGGAAGTCCGCGGTGATTGGCTAGGAGCGGTGTCACTCACCCAAACTAAAAGGAAGTCCCGCCTTTTCCCACCCAACGGCGGTGATTGGACACGCCGTGCGTCACTCTTATGACGTCACTTAACCACGACGGATCCGGATCTGATGCGTGATTAGCGCGACAGCCGGTCCGTCGCTGAGATCGGTGTGGAGCCGCGGCCCAGGATGCTATGGTTCCGCTCTCTGCTCGTCAAGCACTGCGGACTCCTGGAAAACCGTATTGCAGGGCAGAGAGTTGTTGAACTCCAGACGTCGCCGGAGAGTTACTTTACTGGCGAGTCGCCTCGCGTCGTTGATTAATTCGACCTTATTGTGTTTTCTCTTCTTTAACATTTATATTGCAATAGTCAAAATGCTATTCAATGCACACAAGAGTACATTACAGATCACCGGGGTACATTATACAGGCAAATACAGACTAGGTAAGCACAGCTTTCATGTTGGGACATTTAGAAATAGTTTGGAGACGTGCCCTCATGTGTTTCAGATGTGACTTCTTTCCATTTGGAAGCGCCTTACTTCTACCAAGAAAAGAAAAGGCTTCGATAACGAGATCGTAATGAAGAAATAGTAACGATCATTTCAGTGCATTCTGACATTTATTGGTGCGAAATAGATGTTATTTTACTGCTGTTATATTGGGCGAGATTGGAGAGAGCGTTCAAGATGGCGTTCGGGTGGGAGGTAAAGTTTAGAGGTTGAGGAGTTTCTTGAGTTTTTCATGACCTGAATATTATTTGTTTGCTTTTTAACTACAGAAAAATAAGAACTTAAAACTAGTTGCTTAAACCTCGGTTATATTTGAAAAATAAAAAGTTATTTTTGACTTTGAAGAATTGCGATATGAGTAGTACTGGGAAAAGAAAAGAGAGTGCTGGATCTTCGAAGGAGAAGACTAAGATACCTCAGTCATATATATATGGTACTACAAGAAAATCGATGGCAACGAAAGAGAAGAGTGAAGCAGCGGCAGGGGACGTGGAAAGAGTGCTGGAGATGCACTCGTACGCGAGTGCTCGCAGCCCGAGTGAGACTCATCTGCAGGAGGAAGAGCCGGAGTCCCTGCCCAGCACACCTGTGAAAACCCCGGCGGCCAAGAGAGGAAGGGGCGAGCTGACGCTGGAGGAGCTCCAGACCAACATCTTCAACATGATGGCACAGAGCTTGGGTGAGCTGAAGGAAATGATTCGAGCTAATACAGTCGCAATCGCAGGTCTTAAAAAGTCCGTAGACTTTGTGTTTAAAGAGGTTGAAGACTTAAAGAAAGAAGTAAAAGACCTTAAACGAGTGAATACCGAACAGGAAAAACATATTAAAGAACTTGAAATGAAAGTGAACGATGCAGAAAGATACCGTCGACGATGGAATCTAAAATTACTTGGAGTTAAGGAGGAGCGCGATGAGGATATTGTTGCAACAGTGAAGGATATCTGTAGAAAGACCCTGCCGGAACAGGAGGACGTGATATCGGCCATTGACATTGTTCACAGGCTCGGGAGAGCGAACATGTCTGGGCAAGTGCGCCCCAGAACGATTATAATACAGTTCACCAAGAGGACGGCGAGGGACATGCTGTGGAGAGGGGCGAGGAGGAATGAGTATTTGAATGAGAACAAACTGAGGTTTGCAGAGGACCTGTCTGCCGCGGACAGGAGCACCAGGAACCAGCTGTGGCCCCAAGTTGAAGCTGCCAGAAGAGAGGGGAGAAGAGCCTACTTTGTGGGAGCGAGGGCCTTTGTGGACGGGAAGGAGATTCGCTCCCAGTGACTGCTCAGTTAATGATTATGTTTGGTTTATTTGTTATAGCAGTATATACTAGTGTTTGTTTAGTGTTATCTTGGAATGTTGTAGTTATGTATTAAAGACTGTTATAGTTCTGGTTCTTGAAAAACTCAATAATTTAGACAATCTTAGAGTTAGTTATTTACTTTTGTGTATGTCTTTTTCTATTTTCTCTATTAATGCCAGAGGTATTCGAAATGTTATGAAAAGAAAAGCAGTTTTTTTGTTTTGTAAGAAAGCGAATGCTGATTTTTATTTTATACAGGAAACGCATGCATGTCAATCGGATTTGCAGTTTTGGAGGAATCAGTGGGGAGATGATATTTGGCTTTCCAATGGTACTAATCACTCAGCAGGTGTTGCTGTTTTGAAAGGAAACTTTAAAGGGAAAATTCTTCACAGTAGTATGCACCATTCTGGGAGATGGATCATTTTAACAGTTGATATTGGGGGGAAACAGTTTATACTTGTTAATGTATATGCCACCAATAATAAAATACAAAATAGACTTCTGTTTCAGGAACTAGAAGATAGTATAAAACATGTTTTAAATAGATTTTCAGAAGCTAAAATAATTTTGGGTGGAGATTTTAATACAGTGTTTGATGAGAGTATGGATAGATGGCCTCAAAGGGTTAACCATAGAGGTGAGTCTGTTCATTTGGAAAATCTATGCTTTAGCTTGGGTGTAATTGATATCTGGAGATGTTTGAACCCGGGTTTAAGTCAGTTTTCATGGAGTAATCGAGATTTTTCTAAACAGTCTAGAATTGATATGTGGCTCATTTCAAAAGAATTGGAGAATCTCACTACTGATGTCTATATGAGTCCTGCAGTTTTGACGGATCATAAAGGTATCTTTTTGTCGATTAATACATCTGGATCTTTAAAAACCAAAAAATTTAGTTACTGGAAATTTAATAAAACTCTTTTGGAAGATGACCAATTTGTAACGGATGCTAACTTAATTATAAAAAGTTGTTATAGAAAGGCATTACAGAACAATTCTTTCGGTAGTAATTGGGAATTTATGAAGTATAAAATTAGGGAGTTAGCTATTAAAAGGAGCAAAACCCTAGTTATGTTAAAAAGAAATAAAGAAGATACTCTTATTAAAGATATAATCGAATTAACTCAGATTACTGATTACAGTCAGGAAGAAAAAGAAAAATTGAATCTTTTGCAATTGCAATTAGATCAGATTTATGAAGAAAAAGCTAAAGGTGCATTTATACGATCAAGAAGAACATGGATGGAAGAAGGGGAAAAAAATACTAAATATTTTTATAATTTAGAAAAAAGAAATTTAGAATATAAATTGATTGACAAGTTAAAAATTAATGGCAGTATTACAGATAATCCTAAAGATATAGCTTTATATGTTACGGATTTTTACAAAACTTTATACTCAGCAAAACAGAACAGGACGGATATGGATGTATTTTTGCATTCCATAAGGAGAGACGCTAGATTTATAGATGAGGAATTCCGTATACAATGTGATCAACAAATTACTAAGAACGAAATAAAGATTAATATTGATAAGTTAAAAGACAATAAATCCCCTGGGAATGATGGTTTATGTAGTGAATTTTATAATTTTTTTCAAGATTTGTTAATTGATTTTTTATTTGGTGTTTTTGAAGAAGCTATACAAAAAAAAGAAATGCCACCTTCTCTGAAACAGGGTTTGATTTCACTTATTCCCAAACCTGACAAGGATAAGCTAATATTAGAAAATTGGAGACCTATAACTCTGTTGAATAATGATGCAAAATTATTAGCTTTGATATTTGCGAATAGATTAAAGAAAGGGTTGGCTCAGATTATTGATGAGACGCAATCTGGTTTTATGAAAGGCAGGCATATTTGTAATAATATCCGTTTAATTCTGGACCTGATAGATTACAGTGATCTTATAGAAGATGATAGTTATATCTTATTTGTGGACTTTTATAAAGCTTTTGATACAGTAGAGCATACATTTATTTTTAAGTGTTTAGAATTTTTTGGTTTTGGTGAATATTTTCAGAATGTTGTTAAGACTCTTTATAATGGGTGTAATAGCTCAGTCAGATTACATAATGGTACATCTCCGAGATTTGAAATTGGAAGAGGTATTAGGCAGGGATGTCCAATATCTCCTTTTCTCTTTTTATTAGTAACTCAGACTTTGACTCTTCATATTAATAATAGCATTATGGAAGGCATTAGTATCTTGGGAAGGGAAATTAAGATTTGTCAACTAGCAGACGATACCACTATTTTTCTTAAGAATAGTAAAGAGGTTTCTAAAGCAATTGAGGTTTTAAATGTGTTCTCATCAGTTTCAGGATTGTCTTTGAATATTGACAAGTGTGAACTGTTTTCTCTGAAGGAATCTAATTTGGATGCAATAGTGAATATACCTGTGAAGAAAGTGGTTCGTTATTTGGGTATAATAATCTGTAAAGACCAAGATGAAAGATGTAAATTGAATTTTATGCCTATATTAGATAAAACTAAAAAAAGATTTCAGTCTTGGTTAATGAGGGACCTATCGTTGGCAGGTCGGGTTCTACTGTCGAAAGCAGAAGGTATATCTCGCTTTGTATACGCCTCGCTTTCACTGAATGTACCTTCGCATCTTATTGATGAGTTTGATAAACTATTATACAACTTTATTTGGAAGAATAAACCTCATTATATTAGGAAACACCTTCTGAGTAAACCAAAAAACCAAGGTGGTTTGAATGTTATAGACTTTTATATGTCAAATATAACTTTTAAAATAAATTGGATTAGGAAATTTATTAATAATAAAAATAGTATTTGGAATTTTATTCCAAACATAATTTTTCAGAATGTTGGGAATCTTGACTTTTTGTTAAAATGTAACTTTGAGATAAAGAAAATCCCAGTTAAGTTATCTAATTTTCATAAGCAAGTATTATTATACTGGACTTTATTATACAAACACAACTTCTCACCACACACATATTATATTTGGAATAATAAAGACATTAAGTTTAAAAATAAAAGTTTATTTTTACATAATTGGTTTAATAACAAAATTTATTTAGTAGCTCAACTGTTGAATGAAGATGGTAGATTGCTTACTTATCCTGAATTCCTGGAGAGATTTCAGTTTCCTGTTACTCCAAAGGAATATGCAATAGTTTTTGATGCCATTCCGGAAGGTGTAGTGTGCTTATTAAAAGCCAGTCAAAGTGTTAATAGGACTGACGTTCTTTTGGGTCCTACAACTGATTTATTCTTGGATGGCGTGGAAATAAAGGATAAGAAGTGTAACAATACTCATATTAGAAATCTTTGTAAACCCCATCTTATCCCTTCTTGTTTGTCTTTTTGGAATGCAATGTTTGAAAATATAAACTGGAAGTTAGTTTGGACAATTCCTGATAGATTTTGTATTACCAATAAAGTTAAAGAGATATCGTTTAAAATCATTCATAAGTTTTATCCAGTGAAATTAGTACTTTTTAAATTTAAGCATGAGCAGGATGATCTGTGTGTTTTTTGTCGGGCGGAAAAGGAATCTTTGGTGCATTTATTTGTTAGGTGTAGGTTTGTGAAGTTGTTTTGGACGGATTTACAGAGTTTTGTTTGCAGGAAGTTAAAGGTGTTTTTTAGATTGAAGGATTTTGACATTTTATTGTACTGTTTAGTAGAAAATTTGGAAAAAGAGCATTTATTTATAGTCAATTTATTAATCATTCTTGGTAAATTTCACATCCATAAATCCAAATGGTCTAATAATACTCCCCTTTTTAGTTCTTTTGAGGTGGAGCTGAAACATTATTTAAATTCTATTAAAAATGTGAGAAATAATAAAGCACGGAAAACATATGATATATGTAAAAAATACAAGTTAATCATATAACTTACCTATTACCTCTGGCGGTTAATTGTTTACTTTTCTGTTTGTGTTTGTTTGCTTATACCTAATTTGATCCTCTGATTGTATTTGTATTTGTAAATTATTTACAAGTTTAATAAAAAATTCTTTAAAAAAAAATATTGGGCGAGATTTCACACGGATAATCAAACGAGAACGGGTTTGCCCTGGAATCCATTCCACTGCCGAATCTGAAAGTCCGAGCAACAGAACGGACGTATTGTAAGGCGACTGTGGTGTTGCTCGACCACATCAATTAGGCGAGAAGTACACTCTGCTACTACGACATACGGTCTAATGATTCCATTTCGATTATTTCTTATCTTTAGGCTATTTACACATATAATAACGAGCAAGTATAATGATTAAGTCGGTGATACATTATATGTTATATTCGGCTCAGCAGTATTGAGCAGTAAAATAACATCTATTTCTCACCAATAAATGTCAGAATAAGAAACCTTCTTTACACAATTGTGCCGATCAATTCAGTGTTTTAATAACAGGACAAAACAAAAACAAACGTGAGGTTTCTGGGCTGCTTTGAAAAAGACAATTATCATCTATATTACTTTTAAATCTCTGCACACTATGTATCTTTACCGGGTCGATTCAATGTACAATATTGTAATGACGCCTTAACCTTATTATTCATACAAAATGTGTTTGACAATAGTCATGTTTTATTCCACTCAGTTTCCCCAAAGAGGTGCTCCATAATAGTTTGACAAGATATTGTGAGATTGCAAGAGGGATCTTAAGTATTTATTAGTACAAGTAGAACTAAATTGTTTTCCTTGTAGTCTAATAAAGGTTGTAAATCCTTCCATAGTTTCTGATGGGCTACTGTTAGTTTCTTAAAAGCATCAATACCTCTCTAGGAGTAGCTCTGGTTACGACGGATTGTTATCAGACTTATCACAAACATTATATCTATTCATAAAATCTTCTTGATTCTACATTTCATCATCCACACCAGTTAATTTGTTGACCCCGCTTATACTATTTTAAACCCACTTTTCAAAGCACGGGTTTATTTTTTCTCTGTATTCTAGATGATGATATCAATGGGAGGTATGTTTATGTATAAGAGACCACGTGAGGGGAACTTCTTCATGGACGCTGGCACGTTTTGGGGGGGTTTCCAGCATCCAAATGACATTCAAGTAAAAAGTCTATACCCGCTAGTTCCTGAATGATTAAATTAGGGGAAACATACACCACCTACTTTGCTTAATTTTGTAAATAATACTCTGTCGGTATCAGTATTAGATGCTCTAAACCCTGTAGCATTTAGGCCTCCTTCTGCCTGTGTTTGACAAATAACAACCATGAATATTTTTTTTATTTTACAGTGGTAAAGAACATCAAATCACATCTCTTTTTGGATTTTTGAAAATCTTAATACCAAGATATTTAATCACATCTTTTACATGTATATTACGTATGGAGCAGACACTTTCCAACAGCCACCAGTTCACTTTTCTGATATGTAAAGAAAGACCAGATACAGAGGAAATGACTTGTAAATGCATTTAATTGCTTTGTCCACCTCTGTGTGCTTTCTCAGAGAGACAGTTGTATCCTCAGCCAATTGGGAACACCTGTAATCTCTTTATCCTGTACTTGAACACCCTGAAACTATTTGTTATAGGAGCGTAGGCAGTGGGAAGAGGAGTGGGCTCGTGTCGAATTGCCTTACCCGTTCCCAATCTGCAGGAGGTCCCACGACGGCAGGTAGCTGCTCCAGTCGCTGGAGCTCAGTTCGCTGTCGAGGGAGGACGAGGGCTCTGGCTCGGGGGAATCACGGCTCCACAGCTCCTACCTGATGCAGAGTGTTTCTGCCCTCCCGATGGCCTCTGTGTTTTAGAAGGATCCATCTCTCTTCGCTTGCTTACACCACAGGTTTCATCGACCATAGTGTGCATCCTGAAGCAGTGAGTTATCGGTCTTATTTCTACTGAGAAACAGTTCAAGCACTCACAAAACAATAACCAGGAGACGGTATATGAAAAAGTATTGTAAGACTTGCAGAGTAGATTTGAATAGACAGTGGATGTCACACTGCGTGCTTGAATATCACGAGATTCAGTTCATTCTTTCCTGCAGATTAACTTCCTGTTTGACATTGTACCGCTGTCACTTCTTCACAAACTCATAACTCGCCGTGTTCAATTTTGTGTTGAGTTACAGGAACCTCAGCATCAGATGAAATATTCTCCAGCGCCCCAGGGAGACTGGGGGACTTGCCAGATTTTCAGCTTTATTACTGGGTCCTTCGGCTCAGGGCTGTTGAGCAAGGTGCTCCCCTCTGCTGGAGAGCCACAGGGGCACTACAGAGCGGCCTCGTCTTCCCTGCTCCTGCCCGTGCCTGTGGACGGCCAGTGTGACCGCGCGCGAGACAAAGTAGTGCATTCGTGGTGTAAATACAGAACGTTCACTAGCTGACTGAGGAAAGTTACAGAGACGGGAGTATACGTTCTGAAATAATGTGAACCACTGTTACTACACACAGACAGACTACTCAAAAATCATGTGGCTTTTTAAGGTCATTTTGTCTGCCTAAAGTATGTTAGATTTGTCACAGCAAAGAGTTTGAATACTTACAGAATGCAGCAGCTAGAATTGTTACTTGGAGCAACAGGTATGACCACATAACCCCCATACTTATCTCTCTTCAGTGGCTTCCTATCATGTACGGGGCGGACTTCAAAATCCTTCTACTTACTTACAAGGCTCTCAGAGGTCAGGCACCCGTCCTGCCTCGCAGGGATGCTGCAGAGGAGAAATGCTGTACACAGCATGGTTTCAGAGGCCTGTCCGTCATGGGCTGGGCACCATGTGAGTTGAATGCTGCATCAGTGCCATGGATCCAAGAGGGGCATCGTGGATACAGCTATCGTTTAGGAGGATTCTGCTGGTCTGCAGAGACCTGCATGGGGTACTGACATACAGACGACGTGATGGATGGATGGATTGATTAATACCCGCATTCATTTATTTCTTTTTTTTTAATGATATAATGTTAGCATGCCCAAAGGGGTTGGGCAGCCAGTTGACCTTGGACCCCTAGAGGATTTTATTCTCTTTACTGAGGAGCCTTTGGTTCCTTTCCTCCATTGTCTTCAGTTCTGTATTCACAAAATGTATATTTACTTGCACTGTTAAGCACCTTGGGGCAACCTTGTTGTGAAAGGCGCTATATGAAAATAAATTGAATTGAATGGAATGACAGAGTCACGGCTTTTCCAGTTTCCTCTCCTATTTTCTTTATCTGCACTCTAAAACACAGTGAAACCTTGAACCTTTCAACTGGACCACTGCCGTTCTACATCACAATGACTTTAACTAGGACGGAGACTTGAATGGGATGAAAAAGGAAAAGGCATTATTTGCAGGAAGAAATTAAACTGTTCCACCTGATCACTTGCTAAACAAAGTGATTCACTGGAGTGGAGGCGGTGAAAGCTTTGTGAATCAACTTACAAAAGGATACATGTAAGAAACGTAGCTCCCATATTTAACCCTTGAAAAATCTCTGAGTGTTATGTGCAGGTGAAAGTATTGTTCAATTATTCTAATAAAGCTCACTCAACTAAGACCCATGTTGAAAAAGTACCAGAGTATTCTCATCTAAGAGGAAATTCTAACAAGTAGGATGTTAAAATGAAAAGCATTAAAAACTGAATGATCTTCAGTAGCTAAGTGATTATTGAGCTCTGGGTCACAGTGCTCCTGAAAAAAAAATCAAATTTCAGCAGAGACACCCACGGACAGCAGGTGAGCACCAAGCTGTGCCAGTGTCTAAGTGTATGAATCACAGTTTCAAGGAGCTTTTTTCAGTTTCGTTCCACTGATCGGCCAACACGGGGGGCACTACAGTCTTACTCGCCCTATTGCATTAAGAAACTGTACAACATTCTCCAATAACCTCACCTAACGAAAAGCAATTTGCGTAGCAGGGAAAGACTGGACTCCCACTGGGGATTTTTGTTTTTCATCCCGATGGGGATGTGCACTATATAGAACGTTGCTGGACCCATGTGCAATTGGTGTCATTTCTAACCTAGAGGTCAAAGCTGTGAAACTTTCTAAGAGATGGAAGATCTCTTGCGAGACACCGATTCACAGAAGGGGCTAATGAGATCTTTGCTTGAAGTCTCATTATGCTGCACTATTTCATTTGTCAGTGGGCACGACTCACAGGCATCTAAAATCATTTCAGTGAGGGACTAAACAGGCCTCTCGCAAAGACTCGGGAACGGACACAGACCTTATCATCTCTGCTCCACGGGAAGCGTACAGAGATCACATTAGATGTGTTGCTCAAGCTCTTTATTGTCACGTACAGTAAACCCAGCAGTGTGGTCAGTGCGGGATGTGTTCTGTCCCGACGGCAGGGTCAGCAGCCAGAGGAGACCTGAAACACAAGACGGAGAGGTAAGACATTGATTCCGACAGAGAGAGCTTTCACACCGGATTACTGACAAGAGGAGCAATAAGAGAAGAGTTGTAAAGACACGCCGAAGAGAATATTCTCATCTAAGAGGAAATACTAACAAGTAGGAAGTTAAAATGAAAAGCATTAAAAACTGAATGATCTTCAGTAGCGAAACGATTACTGAGCTCTGGGTCACGGTGCTCTTGAAAAAAAATCAAATTTGAGCAGAGACGCTCACGGACAGCAGGTGAGTGAATGAGTTGTTTATTTTGTTTCCTGTGAATTATGTAGAATTCACAACGTTTTCCATTTGTACAGGAAAACCATTGCGAGCAGATTCACTTCTTCTGCACTAGAATGAATGATTTCCATCTTCACTCTAGGGTACTGTGCTTTGTAGCACTGTATTGTATTCAGCATATATGTCTGTTATGTATACATTTTCTTTCTCACTTTGTCTCTCTGTCCATTTGTATCAGTTTTTTGGAGAGCACCATCACACCAGCATCACAACATTTATTCTACTGCCTTATTAAGCAAATGTCTCTACTAAATTATTTTCATATAGAAAACATATTTTTGGACATGATATACACAAATGGCTAATTATACCTTCTGATAATATTTCCATCTTAGAAATGAAGCATTTCTCTCCCGCAGTTTGAGGTTGTTAAATAGAAAACTGGATCACCCCAGGGCTGAATCTTCTCCCTCTCTTACACACTTTGTTCACGAACGATTACAAGAGCAAACACATAGACTGACTTCTCACAAAGTGTGTCGATGACACAGTCCCGGTCAGCTTACTAAAGGACCCAGAAAATCACCACGGGCCATTCTGAACAGTTTCTCGGAATGGTCTGTTGACTTCTCTTTGATGTTTCATGTTACAAGAGCAAAACAATACTCACTGATTTGAGGATAATTGCGCCATCCCTCCAGCCTACTGAAATGAACCGTCAGACTGCAGAAGCTGTCAGTGACTACAGGTCCTTGGGACTGGTCAGAGAAACCCGAGATGAGACAAACGTTGTGAGACCATTTATAAGCTTGTGACCTCAAATTAAACAGAAGTCAGACATTTTCAAAGGGGGCAACACCGCGGCACAGTGCTTAGCATCGCTGCCTCATAGCACCGGGGCCCTGGGTTTGATTCCAGGGGTCCTGTCTGTGTGGAGTCTGCATGTTTGTTCGCGCTGCAGGGGACACCTCACCCCCACAGACACAAGCTCACACCACAGCCCATTTTCCCACAACACAATCAACCCGCCAGTATCAGTTTGTGTTCAGTGCTGGGGAGGTGCCTTGTCCTTGCAGAACAAAAACAAGGTGATCAGGACTGACGGCAAGATTCAGGTATTCAAGTACCCAGTAAATCCAGGGCTCAAATGGGGGAACTGTTTCACGAGCTACACAATATCCTCACACACGATGACAGAGCCTTGGAAAGCCGTGTGGAGAGTGAGGTGCTCGTACCCAGCCGGAGTTAAAAGACCACGCATTGAGCAGAGCAACTGAGCAAAAGCACACTATCGATCTATCCAACCCAGAAAAGCACACATCTCTGTGATACAGGCTGCAGTCCAGAGAAACCTGTAAGTTTACAAAGAATGGAGGCAATTTCACACCTCTGGTTGTGCCAGAGGGTCCTCAGTGGAAGAGATACCGGGGTCCCCAGCACTGCTGTCACTTCTTCTGTACTCCTCCTATGCTAACAACTGTGTATCTACTGCTGACTCTGTGAAATGAATCAAGTCTGCAGATGATCCTACCGGAATAAAAAAAAAATCTGTAGAGGAAGGAGGTCATTGCTATAGTCAGCACCCCAGAAATCCGGACCCACGAGAACATAAGCAGAGCATGCAAACTCCACACACACAGCACCCAAGGAACTCGGACGCACGAGAACATAAGCAGAGCATGCAAACTCCACACACACAGCACCCAAGGAACTCGGACGCACGAGAACATAAGCAGAGCATGCAAACTCCACACACAAAGCACCCAAGGAAACAGGACCCACAAGAACATAAGCAGAGCATGCAAACTCCACACACTCACAGCACCCCCAGGAAACCAGACCCACGAGAACAGGGGCAGAGCATGCAAACTCCACACAGACAGCACCCCAGGAATTAAATCCAGGGTCTCAGTGCTGGAACCCATCTCGTCTCTAACCTTTTCACCTCCACATCCAGGAGACATGCAGGTCTCGACCGGAGACCGGAGACTCCTCACTCCTGCAGTAACACACCCAGCAGGACTCGCTCATGGTCCAGTGAGCCCAGCGCTGATGTGTCCCTGATAGTCCTGTCCCACAGCCTGCTTGTCACCGTTTCTTCCTTTTCTTCCGCATAATGTCCACAAAATACTCCAGCTGGCGCTTTCTAGACTAACGTTTCTGCTTTGCTCGCTGATTAGATTAAAAAAGCCGTCTGTTTATCTGCTGGAGGTCAGATCGCAACAACTTCTGCAGCACCGTTTCCCCGGCAACCACGTTTTATTTAACAAAGTAAAATAAACACAGGAGAAAAGTTTGCAAACATGCAGGCAGGATGAGCGCTGCAGACACAGGCTGCTGCCCGGGTCCGTCTTGTGAAATAAACAGAACAGAAAACAGAAAGAAAAATACACACTAGAGTACACATAACACAATCAGGGGGACACAATACTCCTGCTCTTTACACAAACAGGTCGGCGCAGCTGTCATGATGTCTCATTTACAAAGAGTCTGAAGATTTGCTCGTCTCTTCCCAGAGCAGCTTCACTCCGGAGAGCAAGAAACAGCTCCTGCCGAGTCCGTCTTGTAAGAGAGACACAGAAATCCGCGACACGATTAATACGCTGAAATTGTATAATTCATTCTGATGCTCAATCAAATCTGCGGAACGCGTGGGCAGCGCACGTGTTCTGTAGTGCGCTATAGAGCACTAGAGAGACTACATCTCCCACAAGCCCTGTGGGCGACTTCCTTTTGACGTCATCGATTCGCGTCTTTTTTCTTTTTAATTAGAACAACAATACATGCCATAAAAACCAGAATACATATAACATAGAGTATAGTCAGGGGTAGATACGATAATACATGTACATGTAATGCAAAAAGATTAAACAAGTAATCTTGTTTAATAGTAAACAAAAGCAGATAAGGTCCGTACATGTTTCAAATTGTCTGTACAAACGCATTTACATCCGTTTTAAAGTGTTTAAACATGGGTCTCCTCCCACAGCATTTCGTTAGTTATTATATCGTGGAAGTATCATATTTTTTTAAATACAAACGACATTTTCATATTACTTTCAATGGATTTAAATGTTGCATGATGTTACTTCTTTAAAAGTAATGTCAATATTAGTTTCCTTCTTTACATTAGCTTTCAGAGTTGCTGTCACAAAAGTCACAGTTACCATCTGTTTTGATTTTCAATCTCTGCACAACGACGATCTGTAAGGAGGCGCTTCAAGATTCGCCGCCATAGACTCGTGTATCTCTGTCGAAAGTGCAGTTCTTTTTGAACTCTTGTAGCAATTAAAATAGATACGATACAAAACAAGAGTATATATAGCAAATCAATAATGTCATCAGGGGTACATAGATAGTATAAAATATTTACACTCCTGAAAAAAAAATTTCAATATCTGCACAACAAGTCTTCGACAGCGCTTTGAGACTCACCGCCATAGACTCGTGTATCTCTGTCGCCACCCAGTGGCCATTTCTCGGAAGTGTCACCGCCCGCCGTAATTCAGTACAGTCCCGGAATAGAAATTCTGATTGGACGAGAGCCGTATCCATCCCGCCTCCTGCCGAAACTCGGCACTGATTGGTTATGAGCCGAGTCACTCAAGGTGGGGGCGGTATTTCCGTGTAAGAACACGGAAGTCCGCGGTGATTGGCTAGGAGCGGTGTCACTCACCCAAACTAAAAGGAAGTCCCGCCTTTTTCCAGCCAACGGCGGTGATTGGACACGCCGTGCGTCACTCTTATGACGTCACTTAACCACGACGGATCCGGATCTGATGCGTGATTAGCGCGACAGCCGGTCCGTCGCTGAGATCGGTGTGGAGCCGCGGCCCAGGATGCTATGGTTCCGCTCTCTGCTCGTCAAGCACTGCGGACTCCCGGAAAACCGTATTGCAGGGCAGAGAGTTATTGAACTCCAGACGTCGCCGGAGCGTTACTTTACTGGCGAGTCGCCTCGCGTCGTTGATTAATTCGACCTTATTGTGTTTTCTCTTCTTTAACATTTATATTGCAATAGTCAAAATGCTATTTAATGCACACAAGAGTACATTACAGATCACCGGGGTACATTATACAGGCAAATACAGACTAGGTAAGCACAGCTTTCATGTTGGGACATTTAGAAATAGTTTGGAGACGTGCCCTCATGTGTTTCAGATGTGACTTCTTTCCATTTGGAAGCGCCTTACTTCTACCAAGAAAAGAAAAGGCTTCGATAACGAGATCGTAATGAAGAAATAGTAACGATCATTTCAGTGCATTCTGACATTTATTGGTGCGAAATAGATGTTATTTTACTGCTGTTATATTGGGCGAGATTGGAGAGAGCGTTCAAGATGGCGTTCGGGTGGGAGGTAAAGTTTAGAGGTTGAGGAGTTTCTTGAGTTTTTCATGACCTGAATATTATTTGTTTGCTTTTTAACTACAGAAAAATAAGAACTTAAAACTAGTTGCTTAAACCTCGGTTATATTTGAAAAATAAAAAGTTATTTTTGACTTTGAAGAATTGCGATATGAGTAGTACTGGGAAAAGAAAAGAGAGTGCTGGATCTTCGAAGGAGAAGACTAAGATACCTCAGTCATATATATATGGTACTACAAGAAAATCGATGGCAACGAAAGAGAAGAGTGAAGCAGCGGCAGGGGACGTGGAAAGAGTGCTGGAGATGCACTCGTACGCGAGTGCTCGCAGCCCGAGTGAGACTCATCTGCAGGAGGAAGAGCCGGAGTCCCTGCCCAGCACACCTGTGAAAACCCCGGCGGCCAAGAGAGGAAGGGGCGAGCTGACGCTGGAGGAGCTCCAGACCAACATCTTCAACATGATGGCACAGAGCTTGGGTGAGCTGAAGGAAATGATTCGAGCTAATACAGTCGCAATCGCAGGTCTTAAAAAGTCCGTAGACTTTGTGTTTAAAGAGGTTGAAGACTTAAAGAAAGAAGTAAAAGACCTTAAACGAGTGAATACCGAACAGGAAAAACATATTAAAGAACTTGAAATGAAAGTGAACGATGCAGAAAGATACCGTCGACGATGGAATCTAAAATTACTTGGAGTTAAGGAGGAGCGCGATGAGGATATTGTTGCAACAGTGAAGGATATCTGTAGAAAGACCCTGCCGGAACAGGAGGACGTGATATCGGCCATTGACATTGTTCACAGGCTCGGGAGAGCGAACATGTCTGGGCAAGTGCGCCCCAGAACGATTATAATACAGTTCACCAAGAGGACGGCGAGGGACATGCTGTGGAGAGGGGCGAGGAGGAATGAGTATTTGAATGAGAACAAACTGAGGTTTGCAGAGGACCTGTCTGCCGCGGACAGGAGCACCAGGAACCAGCTGTGGCCCCAAGTTGAAGCTGCCAGAAGAGAGGGGAGAAGAGCCTACTTTGTGGGAGCGAGGGCCTTTGTGGACGGGAAGGAGATTCGCTCCCAGTGACTGCTCAGTTAATGATTATGTTTGGTTTATTTGTTATAGCAGTATATACTAGTGTTTGTTTAGTGTTATCTTGGAATGTTGTAGTTATGTATTAAAGACTGTTATAGTTCTGGTTCTTGAAAAACTCAATAATTTAGACAATCTTAGAGTTAGTTATTTACTTTTGTGTATGTCTTTTTCTATTTTCTCTATTAATGCCAGAGGTATTCGAAATGTTATGAAAAGAAAAGCAGTTTTTTTGTTTTGTAAGAAAGCGAATGCTGATTTTTATTTTATACAGGAAACGCATGCATGTCAATCGGATTTGCAGTTTTGGAGGAATCAGTGGGGAGATGATATTTGGCTTTCCAATGGTACTAATCACTCAGCAGGTGTTGCTGTTTTGAAAGGAAACTTTAAAGGGAAAATTCTTCACAGTAGTATGCACCATTCTGGGAGATGGATCATTTTAACAGTTGATATTGGGGGGAAACAGTTTATACTTGTTAATGTATATGCCACCAATAATAAAATACAAAATAGACTTCTGTTTCAGGAACTAGAAGATAGTATAAAACATGTTTTAAATAGATTTTCAGAAGCTAAAATAATTTTGGGTGGAGATTTTAATACAGTGTTTGATGAGAGTATGGATAGATGGCCTCAAAGGGTTAACCATAGAGGTGAGTCTGTTCATTTGGAAAATCTATGCTTTAGCTTGGGTGTAATTGATATCTGGAGATGTTTGAACCCGGGTTTAAGTCAGTTTTCATGGAGTAATCGAGATTTTTCTAAACAGTCTAGAATTGATATGTGGCTCATTTCAAAAGAATTGGAGAATCTCACTACTGATGTCTATATGAGTCCTGCAGTTTTGACGGATCATAAAGGTATCTTTTTGTCGATTAATACATCTGGATCTTTAAAAACCAAAAAATTTAGTTACTGGAAATTTAATAAAACTCTTTTGGAAGATGACCAATTTGTAACGGATGCTAACTTAATTATAAAAAGTTGTTATAGAAAGGCATTACAGAACAATTCTTTCGGTAGTAATTGGGAATTTATGAAGTATAAAATTAGGGAGTTAGCTATTAAAAGGAGCAAAACCCTAGTTATGTTAAAAAGAAATAAAGAAGATACTCTTATTAAAGATATAATCGAATTAACTCAGATTACTGATTACAGTCAGGAAGAAAAAGAAAAATTGAATCTTTTGCAATTGCAATTAGATCAGATTTATGAAGAAAAAGCTAAAGGTGCATTTATACGATCAAGAAGAACATGGATGGAAGAAGGGGAAAAAAATACTAAATATTTTTATAATTTAGAAAAAAGAAATTTAGAATATAAATTGATTGACAAGTTAAAAATTAATGGCAGTATTACAGATAATCCTAAAGATATAGCTTTATATGTTACGGATTTTTACAAAACTTTATACTCAGCAAAACAGAACAGGACGGATATGGATGTATTTTTGCATTCCATAAGGAGAGACGCTAGATTTATAGATGAGGAATTCCGTATACAATGTGATCAACAAATTACTAAGAACGAAATAAAGATTAATATTGATAAGTTAAAAGACAATAAATCCCCTGGGAATGATGGTTTATGTAGTGAATTTTATAATTTTTTTCAAGATTTGTTAATTGATTTTTTATTTGGTGTTTTTGAAGAAGCTATACAAAAAAAAGAAATGCCACCTTCTCTGAAACAGGGTTTGATTTCACTTATTCCCAAACCTGACAAGGATAAGCTAATATTAGAAAATTGGAGACCTATAACTCTGTTGAATAATGATGCAAAATTATTAGCTTTGATATTTGCGAATAGATTAAAGAAAGGGTTGGCTCAGATTATTGATGAGACGCAATCTGGTTTTATGAAAGGCAGGCATATTTGTAATAATATCCGTTTAATTCTGGACCTGATAGATTACAGTGATCTTATAGAAGATGATAGTTATATCTTATTTGTGGACTTTTATAAAGCTTTTGATACAGTAGAGCATACATTTATTTTTAAGTGTTTAGAATTTTTTGGTTTTGGTGAATATTTTCAGAATGTTGTTAAGACTCTTTATAATGGGTGTAATAGCTCAGTCAGATTACATAATGGTACATCTCCGAGATTTGAAATTGGAAGAGGTATTAGGCAGGGATGTCCAATATCTCCTTTTCTCTTTTTATTAGTAACTCAGACTTTGACTCTTCATATTAATAATAGCATTATGGAAGGCATTAGTATCTTGGGAAGGGAAATTAAGATTTGTCAACTAGCAGACGATACCACTATTTTTCTTAAGAATAGTAAAGAGGTTTCTAAAGCAATTGAGGTTTTAAATGTGTTCTCATCAGTTTCAGGATTGTCTTTGAATATTGACAAGTGTGAACTGTTTTCTCTGAAGGAATCTAATTTGGATGCAATAGTGAATATACCTGTGAAGAAAGTGGTTCGTTATTTGGGTATAATAATCTGTAAAGACCAAGATGAAAGATGTAAATTGAATTTTATGCCTATATTAGATAAAACTAAAAAAAGATTTCAGTCTTGGTTAATGAGGGACCTATCGTTGGCAGGTCGGGTTCTACTGTCGAAAGCAGAAGGTATATCTCGCTTTGTATACGCCTCGCTTTCACTGAATGTACCTTCGCATCTTATTGATGAGTTTGATAAACTATTATACAACTTTATTTGGAAGAATAAACCTCATTATATTAGGAAACACCTTCTGAGTAAACCAAAAAACCAAGGTGGTTTGAATGTTATAGACTTTTATATGTCAAATATAACTTTTAAAATAAATTGGATTAGGAAATTTATTAATAATAAAAATAGTATTTGGAATTTTATTCCAAACATAATTTTTCAGAATGTTGGGAATCTTGACTTTTTGTTAAAATGTAACTTTGAGATAAAGAAAATCCCAGTTAAGTTATCTAATTTTCATAAGCAAGTATTATTATACTGGACTTTATTATACAAACACAACTTCTCACCACACACATATTATATTTGGAATAATAAAGACATTAAGTTTAAAAATAAAAGTTTATTTTTACATAATTGGTTTAATAACAAAATTTATTTAGTAGCTCAACTGTTGAATGAAGATGGTAGATTGCTTACTTATCCTGAATTCCTGGAGAGATTTCAGTTTCCTGTTACTCCAAAGGAATATGCAATAGTTTTTGATGCCATTCCGGAAGGTGTAGTGTGCTTATTAAAAGCCAGTCAAAGTGTTAATAGGACTGACGTTCTTTTGGGTCCTACAACTGATTTATTCTTGGATGGCGTGGAAATAAAGGATAAGAAGTGTAACAATACTCATATTAGAAATCTTTGTAAACCCCATCTTATCCCTTCTTGTTTGTCTTTTTGGAATGCAATGTTTGAAAATATAAACTGGAAGTTAGTTTGGACAATTCCTGATAGATTTTGTATTACCAATAAAGTTAAAGAGATATCGTTTAAAATCATTCATAAGTTTTATCCAGTGAAATTAGTACTTTTTAAATTTAAGCATGAGCAGGATGATCTGTGTGTTTTTTGTCGGGCGGAAAAGGAATCTTTGGTGCATTTATTTGTTAGGTGTAGGTTTGTGAAGTTGTTTTGGACGGATTTACAGAGTTTTGTTTGCAGGAAGTTAAAGGTGTTTTTTAGATTGAAGGATTTTGACATTTTATTGTACTGTTTAGTAGAAAATTTGGAAAAAGAGCATTTATTTATAGTCAATTTATTAATCATTCTTGGTAAATTTCACATCCATAAATCCAAATGGTCTAATAATACTCCCCTTTTTAGTTCTTTTGAGGTGGAGCTGAAACATTATTTAAATTCTATTAAAAATGTGAGAAATAATAAAGCACGGAAAACATATGATATATGTAAAAAATACAAGTTAATCATATAACTTACCTATTACCTCTGGCGGTTAATTGTTTACTTTTCTGTTTGTGTTTGTTTGCTTATACCTAATTTGATCCTCTGATTGTATTTGTATTTGTAAATTATTTACAAGTTTAATAAAAAATTCTTTAAAAAAAAATATTGGGCGAGATTTCACACGGATAATCAAACGAGAACGGGTTTGCCCTGGAATCCATTCCACTGCCGAATCTGAAAGTCCGAGCAACAGAACGGACGTATTGTAAGGCGACTGTGGTGTTGCTCGACCACATCAATTAGGCGAGAAGTACACTCTGCTACTACGACATACGGTCTAATGA
Source organism: Lepisosteus platostomus (assembly GCF_059453375.1). Taxonomy (NCBI): domain Eukaryota; kingdom Metazoa; phylum Chordata; class Actinopteri; order Semionotiformes; family Lepisosteidae; genus Lepisosteus; species Lepisosteus platostomus. The sequence continues at coordinate 19,656,285 of NC_142629.1, read as the reverse complement.
TTCCATTTCGATTATTTCTTATCTTTAGGCTATTTACACATATAATAACGAGCAAGTATAATGATTAAGTCGGTGATACATTATATGTTATATTCGGCTCAGCAGTATTGAGCAGTAAAATAACATCTATTTCTCACCAATAAATGTCAGAATAAGAAACCTTCTTTACACAATTGTGCCGATCAATTCAGTGTTTTAATAACAGGACAAAACAAAAACAAACGTGAGGTTTCTGGGCTGCTTTGAAAAAGACAATTATCATCTATATTACTTTTAAATCTCTGCACACTATGTATCTTTACCGGGTCGATTCAATGTACAATATTGTAATGACGCCTTAACCTTATTATTCATACAAAATGTGTTTGACAATAGTCATGTTTTATTCCACTCAGTTTCCCCAAAGAGGTGCTCCATAATAGTTTGACAAGATATTGTGAGATTGCAAGAGGGATCTTAAGTATTTATTAGTACAAGTAGAACTAAATTGTTTTCCTTGTAGTCTAATAAAGGTTGTAAATCCTTCCATAGTTTCTGATGGGCTACTGTTAGTTTCTTAAAAGCATCAATACCTCTCTAGGAGTAGCTCTGGTTACGACGGATTGTTATCAGACTTATCACAAACATTATATCTATTCATAAAATCTTCTTGATTCTACATTTCATCATCCACACCAGTTAATTTGTTGACCCCGCTTATACTATTTTAAACCCACTTTTCAAAGCACGGGTTTATTTTTTCTCTGTATTCTAGATGATGATATCAATGGGAGGTATGTTTATGTATAAGAGACCACGTGAGGGGAACTTCTTCATGGACGCTGGCACGTTTTGGGGGGGTTTCCAGCATCCAAATGACATTCAAGTAAAAAGTCTATACCCGCTAGTTCCTGAATGATTAAATTAGGGGAAACATACACCACCTACTTTGCTTAATTTTGTAAATAATACTCTGTCGGTATCAGTATTAGATGCTCTAAACCCTGTAGCATTTAGGCCTCCTTCTGCCTGTGTTTGACAAATAACAACCATGAATATTTTTTTTATTTTACAGTGGTAAAGAACATCAAATCACATCTCTTTTTGGATTTTTGAAAATCTTAATACCAAGATATTTAATCACATCTTTTACATGTATATTACGTATGGAGCAGACACTTTCCAACAGCCACCAGTTCACTTTTCTGATATGTAAAGAAAGACCAGATACAGAGGAAATGACTTGTAAATGCATTTAATTGCTTTGTCCACCTCTGTGTGCTTTCTCAGAGAGACAGTTGTATCCTCAGCCAATTGGGAACACCTGTAATCTCTTTATCCTGTACTTGAACACCCTGAAACTATTTGTTATAGGAGCGTAGGCAGTGGGAAGAGGAGTGGGCTCGTGTCGAATTGCCTTACCCGTTCCCAATCTGCAGGAGGTCCCACGACGGCAGGTAGCTGCTCCAGTCGCTGGAGCTCAGTTCGCTGTCGAGGGAGGACGAGGGCTCTGGCTCGGGGGAATCACGGCTCCACAGCTCCTACCTGATGCAGAGTGTTTCTGCCCTCCCGATGGCCTCTGTGTTTTAGAAGGATCCATCTCTCTTCGCTTGCTTACACCACAGGTTTCATCGACCATAGTGTGCATCCTGAAGCAGTGAGTTATCGGTCTTATTTCTACTGAGAAACAGTTCAAGCACTCACAAAACAATAACCAGGAGACGGTATATGAAAAAGTATTGTAAGACTTGCAGAGTAGATTTGAATAGACAGTGGATGTCACACTGCGTGCTTGAATATCACGAGATTCAGTTCATTCTTTCCTGCAGATTAACTTCCTGTTTGACATTGTACCGCTGTCACTTCTTCACAAACTCATAACTCGCCGTGTTCAATTTTGTGTTGAGTTACAGGAACCTCAGCATCAGATGAAATATTCTCCAGCGCCCCAGGGAGACTGGGGGACTTGCCAGATTTTCAGCTTTATTACTGGGTCCTTCGGCTCAGGGCTGTTGAGCAAGGTGCTCCCCTCTGCTGGAGAGCCACAGGGGCACTACAGAGCGGCCTCGTCTTCCCTGCTCCTGCCCGTGCCTGTGGACGGCCAGTGTGACCGCGCGCGAGACAAAGTAGTGCATTCGTGGTGTAAATACAGAACGTTCACTAGCTGACTGAGGAAAGTTACAGAGACGGGAGTATACGTTCTGAAATAATGTGAACCACTGTTACTACACACAGACAGACTACTCAAAAATCATGTGGCTTTTTAAGGTCATTTTGTCTGCCTAAAGTATGTTAGATTTGTCACAGCAAAGAGTTTGAATACTTACAGAATGCAGCAGCTAGAATTGTTACTTGGAGCAACAGGTATGACCACATAACCCCCATACTTATCTCTCTTCAGTGGCTTCCTATCATGTACGGGGCGGACTTCAAAATCCTTCTACTTACTTACAAGGCTCTCAGAGGTCAGGCACCCGTCCTGCCTCGCAGGGATGCTGCAGAGGAGAAATGCTGTACACAGCATGGTTTCAGAGGCCTGTCCGTCATGGGCTGGGCACCATGTGAGTTGAATGCTGCATCAGTGCCATGGATCCAAGAGGGGCATCGTGGATACAGCTATCGTTTAGGAGGATTCTGCTGGTCTGCAGAGACCTGCATGGGGTACTGACATACAGACGACGTGATGGATGGATGGATTGATTAATACCCGCATTCATTTATTTCTTTTTTTTTAATGATATAATGTTAGCATGCCCAAAGGGGTTGGGCAGCCAGTTGACCTTGGACCCCTAGAGGATTTTATTCTCTTTACTGAGGAGCCTTTGGTTCCTTTCCTCCATTGTCTTCAGTTCTGTATTCACAAAATGTATATTTACTTGCACTGTTAAGCACCTTGGGGCAACCTTGTTGTGAAAGGCGCTATATGAAAATAAATTGAATTGAATGGAATGACAGAGTCACGGCTTTTCCAGTTTCCTCTCCTATTTTCTTTATCTGCACTCTAAAACACAGTGAAACCTTGAACCTTTCAACTGGACCACTGCCGTTCTACATCACAATGACTTTAACTAGGACGGAGACTTGAATGGGATGAAAAAGGAAAAGGCATTATTTGCAGGAAGAAATTAAACTGTTCCACCTGATCACTTGCTAAACAAAGTGATTCACTGGAGTGGAGGCGGTGAAAGCTTTGTGAATCAACTTACAAAAGGATACATGTAAGAAACGTAGCTCCCATATTTAACCCTTGAAAAATCTCTGAGTGTTATGTGCAGGTGAAAGTATTGTTCAATTATTCTAATAAAGCTCACTCAACTAAGACCCATGTTGAAAAAGTACCAGAGTATTCTCATCTAAGAGGAAATTCTAACAAGTAGGATGTTAAAATGAAAAGCATTAAAAACTGAATGATCTTCAGTAGCTAAGTGATTATTGAGCTCTGGGTCACAGTGCTCCTGAAAAAAAAATCAAATTTCAGCAGAGACACCCACGGACAGCAGGTGAGCACCAAGCTGTGCCAGTGTCTAAGTGTATGAATCACAGTTTCAAGGAGCTTTTTTCAGTTTCGTTCCACTGATCGGCCAACACGGGGGGCACTACAGTCTTACTCGCCCTATTGCATTAAGAAACTGTACAACATTCTCCAATAACCTCACCTAACGAAAAGCAATTTGCGTAGCAGGGAAAGACTGGACTCCCACTGGGGATTTTTGTTTTTCATCCCGATGGGGATGTGCACTATATAGAACGTTGCTGGACCCATGTGCAATTGGTGTCATTTCTAACCTAGAGGTCAAAGCTGTGAAACTTTCTAAGAGATGGAAGATCTCTTGCGAGACACCGATTCACAGAAGGGGCTAATGAGATCTTTGCTTGAAGTCTCATTATGCTGCACTATTTCATTTGTCAGTGGGCACGACTCACAGGCATCTAAAATCATTTCAGTGAGGGACTAAACAGGCCTCTCGCAAAGACTCGGGAACGGACACAGACCTTATCATCTCTGCTCCACGGGAAGCGTACAGAGATCACATTAGATGTGTTGCTCAAGCTCTTTATTGTCACGTACAGTAAACCCAGCAGTGTGGTCAGTGCGGGATGTGTTCTGTCCCGACGGCAGGGTCAGCAGCCAGAGGAGACCTGAAACACAAGACGGAGAGGTAAGACATTGATTCCGACAGAGAGAGCTTTCACACCGGATTACTGACAAGAGGAGCAATAAGAGAAGAGTTGTAAAGACACGCCGAAGAGAATATTCTCATCTAAGAGGAAATACTAACAAGTAGGAAGTTAAAATGAAAAGCATTAAAAACTGAATGATCTTCAGTAGCGAAACGATTACTGAGCTCTGGGTCACGGTGCTCTTGAAAAAAAATCAAATTTGAGCAGAGACGCTCACGGACAGCAGGTGAGTGAATGAGTTGTTTATTTTGTTTCCTGTGAATTATGTAGAATTCACAACGTTTTCCATTTGTACAGGAAAACCATTGCGAGCAGATTCACTTCTTCTGCACTAGAATGAATGATTTCCATCTTCACTCTAGGGTACTGTGCTTTGTAGCACTGTATTGTATTCAGCATATATGTCTGTTATGTATACATTTTCTTTCTCACTTTGTCTCTCTGTCCATTTGTATCAGTTTTTTGGAGAGCACCATCACACCAGCATCACAACATTTATTCTACTGCCTTATTAAGCAAATGTCTCTACTAAATTATTTTCATATAGAAAACATATTTTTGGACATGATATACACAAATGGCTAATTATACCTTCTGATAATATTTCCATCTTAGAAATGAAGCATTTCTCTCCCGCAGTTTGAGGTTGTTAAATAGAAAACTGGATCACCCCAGGGCTGAATCTTCTCCCTCTCTTACACACTTTGTTCACGAACGATTACAAGAGCAAACACATAGACTGACTTCTCACAAAGTGTGTCGATGACACAGTCCCGGTCAGCTTACTAAAGGACCCAGAAAATCACCACGGGCCATTCTGAACAGTTTCTCGGAATGGTCTGTTGACTTCTCTTTGATGTTTCATGTTACAAGAGCAAAACAATACTCACTGATTTGAGGATAATTGCGCCATCCCTCCAGCCTACTGAAATGAACCGTCAGACTGCAGAAGCTGTCAGTGACTACAGGTCCTTGGGACTGGTCAGAGAAACCCGAGATGAGACAAACGTTGTGAGACCATTTATAAGCTTGTGACCTCAAATTAAACAGAAGTCAGACATTTTCAAAGGGGGCAACACCGCGGCACAGTGCTTAGCATCGCTGCCTCATAGCACCGGGGCCCTGGGTTTGATTCCAGGGGTCCTGTCTGTGTGGAGTCTGCATGTTTGTTCGCGCTGCAGGGGACACCTCACCCCCACAGACACAAGCTCACACCACAGCCCATTTTCCCACAACACAATCAACCCGCCAGTATCAGTTTGTGTTCAGTGCTGGGGAGGTGCCTTGTCCTTGCAGAACAAAAACAAGGTGATCAGGACTGACGGCAAGATTCAGGTATTCAAGTACCCAGTAAATCCAGGGCTCAAATGGGGGAACTGTTTCACGAGCTACACAATATCCTCACACACGATGACAGAGCCTTGGAAAGCCGTGTGGAGAGTGAGGTGCTCGTACCCAGCCGGAGTTAAAAGACCACGCATTGAGCAGAGCAACTGAGCAAAAGCACACTATCGATCTATCCAACCCAGAAAAGCACACATCTCTGTGATACAGGCTGCAGTCCAGAGAAACCTGTAAGTTTACAAAGAATGGAGGCAATTTCACACCTCTGGTTGTGCCAGAGGGTCCTCAGTGGAAGAGATACCGGGGTCCCCAGCACTGCTGTCACTTCTTCTGTACTCCTCCTATGCTAACAACTGTGTATCTACTGCTGACTCTGTGAAATGAATCAAGTCTGCAGATGATCCTACCGGAATAAAAAAAAAATCTGTAGAGGAAGGAGGTCATTGCTATAGTCAGCACCCCAGAAATCCGGACCCACGAGAACATAAGCAGAGCATGCAAACTCCACACACACAGCACCCAAGGAACTCGGACGCACGAGAACATAAGCAGAGCATGCAAACTCCACACACACAGCACCCAAGGAACTCGGACGCACGAGAACATAAGCAGAGCATGCAAACTCCACACACAAAGCACCCAAGGAAACAGGACCCACAAGAACATAAGCAGAGCATGCAAACTCCACACACTCACAGCACCCCCAGGAAACCAGACCCACGAGAACAGGGGCAGAGCATGCAAACTCCACACAGACAGCACCCCAGGAATTAAATCCAGGGTCTCAGTGCTGGAACCCATCTCGTCTCTAACCTTTTCACCTCCACATCCAGGAGACATGCAGGTCTCGACCGGAGACCGGAGACTCCTCACTCCTGCAGTAACACACCCAGCAGGACTCGCTCATGGTCCAGTGAGCCCAGCGCTGATGTGTCCCTGATAGTCCTGTCCCACAGCCTGCTTGTCACCGTTTCTTCCTTTTCTTCCGCATAATGTCCACAAAATACTCCAGCTGGCGCTTTCTAGACTAACGTTTCTGCTTTGCTCGCTGATTAGATTAAAAAAGCCGTCTGTTTATCTGCTGGAGGTCAGATCGCAACAACTTCTGCAGCACCGTTTCCCCGGCAACCACGTTTTATTTAACAAAGTAAAATAAACACAGGAGAAAAGTTTGCAAACATGCAGGCAGGATGAGCGCTGCAGACACAGGCTGCTGCCCGGGTCCGTCTTGTGAAATAAACAGAACAGAAAACAGAAAGAAAAATACACACTAGAGTACACATAACACAATCAGGGGGACACAATACTCCTGCTCTTTACACAAACAGGTCGGCGCAGCTGTCATGATGTCTCATTTACAAAGAGTCTGAAGATTTGCTCGTCTCTTCCCAGAGCAGCTTCACTCCGGAGAGCAAGAAACAGCTCCTGCCGAGTCCGTCTTGTAAGAGAGACACAGAAATCCGCGACACGATTAATACGCTGAAATTGTATAATTCATTCTGATGCTCAATCAAATCTGCGGAACGCGTGGGCAGCGCACGTGTTCTGTAGTGCGCTATAGAGCACTAGAGAGACTACATCTCCCACAAGCCCTGTGGGCGACTTCCTTTTGACGTCATCGATTCGCGTCTTTTTTCTTTTTAATTAGAACAACAATACATGCCATAAAAACCAGAATACATATAACATAGAGTATAGTCAGGGGTAGATACGATAATACATGTACATGTAATGCAAAAAGATTAAACAAGTAATCTTGTTTAATAGTAAACAAAAGCAGATAAGGTCCGTACATGTTTCAAATTGTCTGTACAAACGCATTTACATCCGTTTTAAAGTGTTTAAACATGGGTCTCCTCCCACAGCATTTCGTTAGTTATTATATCGTGGAAGTATCATATTTTTTTAAATACAAACGACATTTTCATATTACTTTCAATGGATTTAAATGTTGCATGATGTTACTTCTTTAAAAGTAATGTCAATATTAGTTTCCTTCTTTACATTAGCTTTCAGAGTTGCTGTCACAAAAGTCACAGTTACCATCTGTTTTGATTTTCAATCTCTGCACAACGACGATCTGTAAGGAGGCGCTTCAAGATTCGCCGCCATAGACTCGTGTATCTCTGTCGAAAGTGCAGTTCTTTTTGAACTCTTGTAGCAATTAAAATAGATACGATACAAAACAAGAGTATATATAGCAAATCAATAATGTCATCAGGGGTACATAGATAGTATAAAATATTTACACTCCTGAAAAAAAAATTTCAATATCTGCACAACAAGTCTTCGACAGCGCTTTGAGACTCACCGCCATAGACTCGTGTATCTCTGTCGCCACCCAGTGGCCATTTCTCGGAAGTGTCACCGCCCGCCGTAATTCAGTACAGTCCCGGAATAGAAATTCTGATTGGACGAGAGCCGTATCCATCCCGCCTCCTGCCGAAACTCGGCACTGATTGGTTATGAGCCGAGTCACTCAAGGTGGGGGCGGTATTTCCGTGTAAGAACACGGAAGTCCGCGGTGATTGGCTAGGAGCGGTGTCACTCACCCAAACTAAAAGGAAGTCCCGCCTTTTTCCAGCCAACGGCGGTGATTGGACACGCCGTGCGTCACTCTTATGACGTCACTTAACCACGACGGATCCGGATCTGATGCGTGATTAGCGCGACAGCCGGTCCGTCGCTGAGATCGGTGTGGAGCCGCGGCCCAGGATGCTATGGTTCCGCTCTCTGCTCGTCAAGCACTGCGGACTCCCGGAAAACCGTATTGCAGGGCAGAGAGTTATTGAACTCCAGACGTCGCCGGAGCGTTACTTTACTGGCGAGTCGCCTCGCGTCGTTGATTAATTCGACCTTATTGTGTTTTCTCTTCTTTAACATTTATATTGCAATAGTCAAAATGCTATTTAATGCACACAAGAGTACATTACAGATCACCGGGGTACATTATACAGGCAAATACAGACTAGGTAAGCACAGCTTTCATGTTGGGACATTTAGAAATAGTTTGGAGACGTGCCCTCATGTGTTTCAGATGTGACTTCTTTCCATTTGGAAGCGCCTTACTTCTACCAAGAAAAGAAAAGGCTTCGATAACGAGATCGTAATGAAGAAATAGTAACGATCATTTCAGTGCATTCTGACATTTATTGGTGCGAAATAGATGTTATTTTACTGCTGTTATATTGGGCGAGATTGGAGAGAGCGTTCAAGATGGCGTTCGGGTGGGAGGTAAAGTTTAGAGGTTGAGGAGTTTCTTGAGTTTTTCATGACCTGAATATTATTTGTTTGCTTTTTAACTACAGAAAAATAAGAACTTAAAACTAGTTGCTTAAACCTCGGTTATATTTGAAAAATAAAAAGTTATTTTTGACTTTGAAGAATTGCGATATGAGTAGTACTGGGAAAAGAAAAGAGAGTGCTGGATCTTCGAAGGAGAAGACTAAGATACCTCAGTCATATATATATGGTACTACAAGAAAATCGATGGCAACGAAAGAGAAGAGTGAAGCAGCGGCAGGGGACGTGGAAAGAGTGCTGGAGATGCACTCGTACGCGAGTGCTCGCAGCCCGAGTGAGACTCATCTGCAGGAGGAAGAGCCGGAGTCCCTGCCCAGCACACCTGTGAAAACCCCGGCGGCCAAGAGAGGAAGGGGCGAGCTGACGCTGGAGGAGCTCCAGACCAACATCTTCAACATGATGGCACAGAGCTTGGGTGAGCTGAAGGAAATGATTCGAGCTAATACAGTCGCAATCGAAGGTCTTAAAAAGTCCGTAGACTTTGTGTTTAAAGAGGTTGAAGACTTAAAGAAAGAAGTAAAAGACCTTAAACGAGTGAATACCGAACAGGAAAAACATATTAAAGAACTTGAAATGAAAGTGAACGATGCAGAAAGATACCGTCGACGATGGAATCTAAAATTACTTGGAGTTAAGGAGGAGCGCGATGAGGATATTGTTGCAACAGTGAAGGATATCTGTAGAAAGACCCTGCCGGAACAGGAGGACGTGATATCGGCCATTGACATTGTTCACAGGCTCGGGAGAGCGAACATGTCTGGGCAAGTGCGCCCCAGAACGATTATAATACAGTTCACCAAGAGGACGGCGAGGGACATGCTGTGGAGAGGGGCGAGGAGGAATGAGTATTTGAATGAGAACAAACTGAGGTTTGCAGAGGACCTGTCTGCCGCGGACAGGAGCACCAGGAACCAGCTGTGGCCCCAAGTTGAAGCTGCCAGAAGAGAGGGGAGAAGAGCCTACTTTGTGGGAGCGAGGGCCTTTGTGGACGGGAAGGAGATTCGCTCCCAGTGACTGCTCAGTTAATGATTATGTTTGGTTTATTTGTTATAGCAGTATATACTAGTGTTTGTTTAGTGTTATCTTGGAATGTTGTAGTTATGTATTAAAGACTGTTATAGTTCTGGTTCTTGAAAAACTCAATAATTTAGACAATCTTAGAGTTAGTTATTTACTTTTGTGTATGTCTTTTTCTATTTTCTCTATTAATGCCAGAGGTATTCGAAATGTTATGAAAAGAAAAGCAGTTTTTTTGTTTTGTAAGAAAGCGAATGCTGATTTTTATTTTATACAGGAAACGCATGCATGTCAATCGGATTTGCAGTTTTGGAGGAATCAGTGGGGAGATGATATTTGGCTTTCCAATGGTACTAATCACTCAGCAGGTGTTGCTGTTTTGAAAGGAAACTTTAAAGGGAAAATTCTTCACAGTAGTATGCACCATTCTGGGAGATGGATCATTTTAACAGTTGATATTGGGGGGAAACAGTTTATACTTGTTAATGTATATGCCACCAATAATAAAATACAAAATAGACTTCTGTTTCAGGAACTAGAAGATAGTATAAAACATGTTTTAAATAGATTTTCAGAAGCTAAAATAATTTTGGGTGGAGATTTTAATACAGTGTTTGATGAGAGTATGGATAGATGGCCTCAAAGGGTTAACCATAGAGGTGAGTCTGTTCATTTGGAAAATCTATGCTTTAGCTTGGGTGTAATTGATATCTGGAGATGTTTGAACCCGGGTTTAAGTCAGTTTTCATGGAGTAATCGAGATTTTTCTAAACAGTCTAGAATTGATATGTGGCTCATTTCAAAAGAATTGGAGAATCTCACTACTGATGTCTATATGAGTCCTGCAGTTTTGACGGATCATAAAGGTATCTTTTTGTCGATTAATACATCTGGATCTTTAAAAACCAAAAAATTTAGTTACTGGAAATTTAATAAAACTCTTTTGGAAGATGACCAATTTGTAACGGATGCTAACTTAATTATAAAAAGTTGTTATAGAAAGGCATTACAGAACAATTCTTTCGGTAGTAATTGGGAATTTATGAAGTATAAAATTAGGGAGTTAGCTATTAAAAGGAGCAAAACCCTAGTTATGTTAAAAAGAAATAAAGAAGATACTCTTATTAAAGATATAATCGAATTAACTCAGATTACTGATTACAGTCAGGAAGAAAAAGAAAAATTGAATCTTTTGCAATTGCAATTAGATCAGATTTATGAAGAAAAAGCTAAAGGTGCATTTATACGATCAAGAAGAACATGGATGGAAGAAGGGGAAAAAAATACTAAATATTTTTATAATTTAGAAAAAAGAAATTTAGAATATAAATTGATTGACAAGTTAAAAATTAATGGCAGTATTACAGATAATCCTAAAGATATAGCTTTATATGTTACGGATTTTTACAAAACTTTATACTCAGCAAAACAGAACAGGACGGATATGGATGTATTTTTGCATTCCATAAGGAGAGACGCTAGATTTATAGATGAGGAATTCCGTATACAATGTGATCAACAAATTACTAAGAACGAAATAAAGATTAATATTGATAAGTTAAAAGACAATAAATCCCCTGGGAATGATGGTTTATGTAGTGAATTTTATAATTTTTTTCAAGATTTGTTAATTGATTTTTTATTTGGTGTTTTTGAAGAAGCTATACAAAAAAAAGAAATGCCACCTTCTCTGAAACAGGGTTTGATTTCACTTATTCCCAAACCTGACAAGGATAAGCTAATATTAGAAAATTGGAGACCTATAACTCTGTTGAATAATGATGCAAAATTATTAGCTTTGATATTTGCGAATAGATTAAAGAAAGGGTTGGCTCAGATTATTGATGAGACGCAATCTGGTTTTATGAAAGGCAGGCATATTTGTAATAATATCCGTTTAATTCTGGACCTGATAGATTACAGTGATCTTATAGAAGATGATAGTTATATCTTATTTGTGGACTTTTATAAAGCTTTTGATACAGTAGAGCATACATTTATTTTTAAGTGTTTAGAATTTTTTGGTTTTGGTGAATATTTTCAGAATGTTGTTAAGACTCTTTATAATGGGTGTAATAGCTCAGTCAGATTACATAATGGTACATCTCCGAGATTTGAAATTGGAAGAGGTATTAGGCAGGGATGTCCAATATCTCCTTTTCTCTTTTTATTAGTAACTCAGACTTTGACTCTTCATATTAATAATAGCATTATGGAAGGCATTAGTATCTTGGGAAGGGAAATTAAGATTTGTCAACTAGCAGACGATACCACTATTTTTCTTAAGAATAGTAAAGAGGTTTCTAAAGCAATTGAGGTTTTAAATGTGTTCTCATCAGTTTCAGGATTGTCTTTGAATATTGACAAGTGTGAACTGTTTTCTCTGAAGGAATCTAATTTGGATGCAATAGTGAATATACCTGTGAAGAAAGTGGTTCGTTATTTGGGTATAATAATCTGTAAAGACCAAGATGAAAGATGTAAATTGAATTTTATGCCTATATTAGATAAAACTAAAAAAAGATTTCAGTCTTGGTTAATGAGGGACCTATCGTTGGCAGGTCGGGTTCTACTGTCGAAAGCAGAAGGTATATCTCGCTTTGTATACGCCTCGCTTTCACTGAATGTACCTTCGCATCTTATTGATGAGTTTGATAAACTATTATACAACTTTATTTGGAAGAATAAACCTCATTATATTAGGAAACACCTTCTGAGTAAACCAAAAAACCAAGGTGGTTTGAATGTTATAGACTTTTATATGTCAAATATAACTTTTAAAATAAATTGGATTAGGAAATTTATTAATAATAAAAATAGTATTTGGAATTTTATTCCAAACATAATTTTTCAGAATGTTGGGAATCTTGACTTTTTGTTAAAATGTAACTTTGAGATAAAGAAAATCCCAGTTAAGTTATCTAATTTTCATAAGCAAGTATTATTATACTGGACTTTATTATACAAACACAACTTCTCACCACACACATATTATATTTGGAATAATAAAGACATTAAGTTTAAAAATAAAAGTTTATTTTTACATAATTGGTTTAATAACAAAATTTATTTAGTAGCTCAACTGTTGAATGAAGATGGTAGATTGCTTACTTATCCTGAATTCCTGGAGAGATTTCAGTTTCCTGTTACTCCAAAGGAATATGCAATAGTTTTTGATGCCATTCCGGAAGGTGTAGTGTGCTTATTAAAAGCCAGTCAAAGTGTTAATAGGACTGACGTTCTTTTGGGTCCTACAACTGATTTATTCTTGGATGGCGTGGAAATAAAGGATAAGAAGTGTAACAATACTCATATTAGAAATCTTTGTAAACCCCATCTTATCCCTTCTTGTTTGTCTTTTTGGAATGCAATGTTTGAAAATATAAACTGGAAGTTAGTTTGGACAATTCCTGATAGATTTTGTATTACCAATAAAGTTAAAGAGATATCGTTTAAAATCATTCATAAGTTTTATCCAGTGAAATTAGTACTTTTTAAATTTAAGCATGAGCAGGATGATCTGTGTGTTTTTTGTCGGGCGGAAAAGGAATCTTTGGTGCATTTATTTGTTAGGTGTAGGTTTGTGAAGTTGTTTTGGACGGATTTACAGAGTTTTGTTTGCAGGAAGTTAAAGGTGTTTTTTAGATTGAAGGATTTTGACATTTTATTGTACTGTTTAGTAGAAAATTTGGAAAAAGAGCATTTATTTATAGTCAATTTATTAATCATTCTTGGTAAATTTCACATCCATAAATCCAAATGGTCTAATAATACTCCCCTTTTTAGTTCTTTTGAGGTGGAGCTGAAACATTATTTAAATTCTATTAAAAATGTGAGAAATAATAAAGCACGGAAAACATATGATATATGTAAAAAATACAAGTTAATCATATAACTTACCTATTACCTCTGGCGGTTAATTGTTTACTTTTCTGTTTGTGTTTGTTTGCTTATACCTAATTTGATCCTCTGATTGTATTTGTATTTGTAAATTATTTACAAGTTTAATAAAAAATTCTTTAAAAAAAAATATTGGGCGAGATTTCACACGGATAATCAAACGAGAACGGGTTTGCCCTGGAATCCATTCCACTGCCGAATCTGAAAGTCCGAGCAACAGAACGGACGTATTGTAAGGCGACTGTGGTGTTGCTCGACCACATCAATTAGGCGAGAAGTACACTCTGCTACTACGACATACGGTCTAATGATTCCATTTCGATTATTTCTTATCTTTAGGCTATTTACACATATAATAACGAGCAAGTATAATGATTAAGTCGGTGATACATTATATGTTATATTCGGCTCAGCAGTATTGAGCAGTAAAATAACATCTATTTCTCACCAATAAATGTCAGAATAAGAAACCTTCTTTACACAATTGTGCCGATCAATTCAGTGTTTTAATAACAGGACAAAACAAAAACAAACGTGAGGTTTCTGGGCTGCTTTGAAAAAGACAATTATCATCTATATTACTTTTAAATCTCTGCACACTATGTATCTTTACCGGGTCGATTCAATGTACAATATTGTAATGACGCCTTAACCTTATTATTCATACAAAATGTGTTTGACAATAGTCATGTTTTATTCCACTCAGTTTCCCCAAAGAGGTGCTCCATAATAGTTTGACAAGATATTGTGAGATTGCAAGAGGGATCTTAAGTATTTATTAGTACAAGTAGAACTAAATTGTTTTCCTTGTAGTCTAATAAAGGTTGTAAATCCTTCCATAGTTTCTGATGGGCTACTGTTAGTTTCTTAAAAGCATCAATACCTCTCTAGGAGTAGCTCTGGTTACGACGGATTGTTATCAGACTTATCACAAACATTATATCTATTCATAAAATCTTCTTGATTCTACATTTCATCATCCACACCAGTTAATTTGTTGACCCCGCTTATACTATTTTAAACCCACTTTTCAAAGCACGGGTTTATTTTTTCTCTGTATTCTAGATGATGATATCAATGGGAGGTATGTTTATGTATAAGAGACCACGTGAGGGGAACTTCTTCATGGACGCTGGCACGTTTTGGGGGGGTTTCCAGCATCCAAATGACATTCAAGTAAAAAGTCTATACCCGCTAGTTCCTGAATGATTAAATTAGGGGAAACATACACCACCTACTTTGCTTAATTTTGTAAATAATACTCTGTCGGTATCAGTATTAGATGCTCTAAACCCTGTAGCATTTAGGCCTCCTTCTGCCTGTGTTTGACAAATAACAACCATGAATATTTTTTTTATTTTACAGTGGTAAAGAACATCAAATCACATCTCTTTTTGGATTTTTGAAAATCTTAATACCAAGATATTTAATCACATCTTTTACATGTATATTACGTATGGAGCAGACACTTTCCAACAGCCACCAGTTCACTTTTCTGATATGTAAAGAAAGACCAGATACAGAGGAAATGACTTGTAAATGCATTTAATTGCTTTGTCCACCTCTGTGTGCTTTCTCAGAGAGACAGTTGTATCCTCAGCCAATTGGGAACACCTGTAATCTCTTTATCCTGTACTTGAACACCCTGAAACTATTTGTTATAGGAGCGTAGGCAGTGGGAAGAGGAGTGGGCTCGTGTCGAATTGCCTTACCCGTTCCCAATCTGCAGGAGGTCCCACGACGGCAGGTAGCTGCTCCAGTCGCTGGAGCTCAGTTCGCTGTCGAGGGAGGACGAGGGCTCTGGCTCGGGGGAATCACGGCTCCACAGCTCCTACCTGATGCAGAGTGTTTCTGCCCTCCCGATGGCCTCTGTGTTTTAGAAGGATCCATCTCTCTTCGCTTGCTTACACCACAGGTTTCATCGACCATAGTGTGCATCCTGAAGCAGTGAGTTATCGGTCTTATTTCTACTGAGAAACAGTTCAAGCACTCACAAAACAATAACCAGGAGACGGTATATGAAAAAGTATTGTAAGACTTGCAGAGTAGATTTGAATAGACAGTGGATGTCACACTGCGTGCTTGAATATCACGAGATTCAGTTCATTCTTTCCTGCAGATTAACTTCCTGTTTGACATTGTACCGCTGTCACTTCTTCACAAACTCATAACTCGCCGTGTTCAATTTTGTGTTGAGTTACAGGAACCTCAGCATCAGATGAAATATTCTCCAGCGCCCCAGGGAGACTGGGGGACTTGCCAGATTTTCAGCTTTATTACTGGGTCCTTCGGCTCAGGGCTGTTGAGCAAGGTGCTCCCCTCTGCTGGAGAGCCACAGGGGCACTACAGAGCGGCCTCGTCTTCCCTGCTCCTGCCCGTGCCTGTGGACGGCCAGTGTGACCGCGCGCGAGACAAAGTAGTGCATTCGTGGTGTAAATACAGAACGTTCACTAGCTGACTGAGGAAAGTTACAGAGACGGGAGTATACGTTCTGAAATAATGTGAACCACTGTTACTACACACAGACAGACTACTCAAAAATCATGTGGCTTTTTAAGGTCATTTTGTCTGCCTAAAGTATGTTAGATTTGTCACAGCAAAGAGTTTGAATACTTACAGAATGCAGCAGCTAGAATTGTTACTTGGAGCAACAGGTATGACCACATAACCCCCATACTTATCTCTCTTCAGTGGCTTCCTATCATGTACGGGGCGGACTTCAAAATCCTTCTACTTACTTACAAGGCTCTCAGAGGTCAGGCACCCGTCCTGCCTCGCAGGGATGCTGCAGAGGAGAAATGCTGTACACAGCATGGTTTCAGAGGCCTGTCCGTCATGGGCTGGGCACCATGTGAGTTGAATGCTGCATCAGTGCCATGGATCCAAGAGGGGCATCGTGGATACAGCTATCGTTTAGGAGGATTCTGCTGGTCTGCAGAGACCTGCATGGGGTACTGACATACAGACGACGTGATGGATGGATGGATTGATTAATACCCGCATTCATTTATTTCTTTTTTTTTAATGATATAATGTTAGCATGCCCAAAGGGGTTGGGCAGCCAGTTGACCTTGGACCCCTAGAGGATTTTATTCTCTTTACTGAGGAGCCTTTGGTTCCTTTCCTCCATTGTCTTCAGTTCTGTATTCACAAAATGTATATTTACTTGCACTGTTAAGCACCTTGGGGCAACCTTGTTGTGAAAGGCGCTATATGAAAATAAATTGAATTGAATGGAATGACAGAGTCACGGCTTTTCCAGTTTCCTCTCCTATTTTCTTTATCTGCACTCTAAAACACAGTGAAACCTTGAACCTTTCAACTGGACCACTGCCGTTCTACATCACAATGACTTTAACTAGGACGGAGACTTGAATGGGATGAAAAAGGAAAAGGCATTATTTGCAGGAAGAAATTAAACTGTTCCACCTGATCACTTGCTAAACAAAGTGATTCACTGGAGTGGAGGCGGTGAAAGCTTTGTGAATCAACTTACAAAAGGATACATGTAAGAAACGTAGCTCCCATATTTAACCCTTGAAAAATCTCTGAGTGTTATGTGCAGGTGAAAGTATTGTTCAATTATTCTAATAAAGCTCACTCAACTAAGACCCATGTTGAAAAAGTACCAGAGTATTCTCATCTAAGAGGAAATTCTAACAAGTAGGATGTTAAAATGAAAAGCATTAAAAACTGAATGATCTTCAGTAGCTAAGTGATTATTGAGCTCTGGGTCACAGTGCTCCTGAAAAAAAAATCAAATTTCAGCAGAGACACCCACGGACAGCAGGTGAGCACCAAGCTGTGCCAGTGTCTAAGTGTATGAATCACAGTTTCAAGGAGCTTTTTTCAGTTTCGTTCCACTGATCGGCCAACACGGGGGGCACTACAGTCTTACTCGCCCTATTGCATTAAGAAACTGTACAACATTCTCCAATAACCTCACCTAACGAAAAGCAATTTGCGTAGCAGGGAAAGACTGGACTCCCACTGGGGATTTTTGTTTTTCATCCCGATGGGGATGTGCACTATATAGAACGTTGCTGGACCCATGTGCAATTGGTGTCATTTCTAACCTAGAGGTCAAAGCTGTGAAACTTTCTAAGAGATGGAAGATCTCTTGCGAGACACCGATTCACAGAAGGGGCTAATGAGATCTTTGCTTGAAGTCTCATTATGCTGCACTATTTCATTTGTCAGTGGGCACGACTCACAGGCATCTAAAATCATTTCAGTGAGGGACTAAACAGGCCTCTCGCAAAGACTCGGGAACGGACACAGACCTTATCATCTCTGCTCCACGGGAAGCGTACAGAGATCACATTAGATGTGTTGCTCAAGCTCTTTATTGTCACGTACAGTAAACCCAGCAGTGTGGTCAGTGCGGGATGTGTTCTGTCCCGACGGCAGGGTCAGCAGCCAGAGGAGACCTGAAACACAAGACGGAGAGGTAAGACATTGATTCCGACAGAGAGAGCTTTCACACCGGATTACTGACAAGAGGAGCAATAAGAGAAGAGTTGTAAAGACACGCCGAAGAGAATATTCTCATCTAAGAGGAAATACTAACAAGTAGGAAGTTAAAATGAAAAGCATTAAAAACTGAATGATCTTCAGTAGCGAAACGATTACTGAGCTCTGGGTCACGGTGCTCTTGAAAAAAAATCAAATTTGAGCAGAGACGCTCACGGACAGCAGGTGAGTGAATGAGTTGTTTATTTTGTTTCCTGTGAATTATGTAGAATTCACAACGTTTTCCATTTGTACAGGAAAACCATTGCGAGCAGATTCACTTCTTCTGCACTAGAATGAATGATTTCCATCTTCACTCTAGGGTACTGTGCTTTGTAGCACTGTATTGTATTCAGCATATATGTCTGTTATGTATACATTTTCTTTCTCACTTTGTCTCTCTGTCCATTTGTATCAGTTTTTTGGAGAGCACCATCACACCAGCATCACAACATTTATTCTACTGCCTTATTAAGCAAATGTCTCTACTAAATTATTTTCATATAGAAAACATATTTTTGGACATGATATACACAAATGGCTAATTATACCTTCTGATAATATTTCCATCTTAGAAATGAAGCATTTCTCTCCCGCAGTTTGAGGTTGTTAAATAGAAAACTGGATCACCCCAGGGCTGAATCTTCTCCCTCTCTTACACACTTTGTTCACGAACGATTACAAGAGCAAACACATAGACTGACTTCTCACAAAGTGTGTCGATGACACAGTCCCGGTCAGCTTACTAAAGGACCCAGAAAATCACCACGGGCCATTCTGAACAGTTTCTCGGAATGGTCTGTTGACTTCTCTTTGATGTTTCATGTTACAAGAGCAAAACAATACTCACTGATTTGAGGATAATTGCGCCATCCCTCCAGCCTACTGAAATGAACCGTCAGACTGCAGAAGCTGTCAGTGACTACAGGTCCTTGGGACTGGTCAGAGAAACCCGAGATGAGACAAACGTTGTGAGACCATTTATAAGCTTGTGACCTCAAATTAAACAGAAGTCAGACATTTTCAAAGGGGGCAACACCGCGGCACAGTGCTTAGCATCGCTGCCTCATAGCACCGGGGCCCTGGGTTTGATTCCAGGGGTCCTGTCTGTGTGGAGTCTGCATGTTTGTTCGCGCTGCAGGGGACACCTCACCCCCACAGACACAAGCTCACACCACAGCCCATTTTCCCACAACACAATCAACCCGCCAGTATCAGTTTGTGTTCAGTGCTGGGGAGGTGCCTTGTCCTTGCAGAACAAAAACAAGGTGATCAGGACTGACGGCAAGATTCAGGTATTCAAGTACCCAGTAAATCCAGGGCTCAAATGGGGGAACTGTTTCACGAGCTACACAATATCCTCACACACGATGACAGAGCCTTGGAAAGCCGTGTGGAGAGTGAGGTGCTCGTACCCAGCCGGAGTTAAAAGACCACGCATTGAGCAGAGCAACTGAGCAAAAGCACACTATCGATCTATCCAACCCAGAAAAGCACACATCTCTGTGATACAGGCTGCAGTCCAGAGAAACCTGTAAGTTTACAAAGAATGGAGGCAATTTCACACCTCTGGTTGTGCCAGAGGGTCCTCAGTGGAAGAGATACCGGGGTCCCCAGCACTGCTGTCACTTCTTCTGTACTCCTCCTATGCTAACAACTGTGTATCTACTGCTGACTCTGTGAAATGAATCAAGTCTGCAGATGATCCTACCGGAATAAAAAAAAAATCTGTAGAGGAAGGAGGTCATTGCTATAGTCAGCACCCCAGAAATCCGGACCCACGAGAACATAAGCAGAGCATGCAAACTCCACACACACAGCACCCAAGGAACTCGGACGCACGAGAACATAAGCAGAGCATGCAAACTCCACACACACAGCACCCAAGGAACTCGGACGCACGAGAACATAAGCAGAGCATGCAAACTCCACACACAAAGCACCCAAGGAAACAGGACCCACAAGAACATAAGCAGAGCATGCAAACTCCACACACTCACAGCACCCCCAGGAAACCAGACCCACGAGAACAGGGGCAGAGCATGCAAACTCCACACAGACAGCACCCCAGGAATTAAATCCAGGGTCTCAGTGCTGGAACCCATCTCGTCTCTAACCTTTTCACCTCCACATCCAGGAGACATGCAGGTCTCGACCGGAGACCGGAGACTCCTCACTCCTGCAGTAACACACCCAGCAGGACTCGCTCATGGTCCAGTGAGCCCAGCGCTGATGTGTCCCTGATAGTCCTGTCCCACAGCCTGCTTGTCACCGTTTCTTCCTTTTCTTCCGCATAATGTCCACAAAATACTCCAGCTGGCGCTTTCTAGACTAACGTTTCTGCTTTGCTCGCTGATTAGATTAAAAAAGCCGTCTGTTTATCTGCTGGAGGTCAGATCGCAACAACTTCTGCAGCACCGTTTCCCCGGCAACCACGTTTTATTTAACAAAGTAAAATAAACACAGGAGAAAAGTTTGCAAACATGCAGGCAGGATGAGCGCTGCAGACACAGGCTGCTGCCCGGGTCCGTCTTGTGAAATAAACAGAACAGAAAACAGAAAGAAAAATACACACTAGAGTACACATAACACAATCAGGGGGACACAATACTCCTGCTCTTTACACAAACAGGTCGGCGCAGCTGTCATGATGTCTCATTTACAAAGAGTCTGAAGATTTGCTCGTCTCTTCCCAGAGCAGCTTCACTCCGGAGAGCAAGAAACAGCTCCTGCCGAGTCCGTCTTGTAAGAGAGACACAGAAATCCGCGACACGATTAATACGCTGAAATTGTATAATTCATTCTGATGCTCAATCAAATCTGCGGAACGCGTGGGCAGCGCACGTGTTCTGTAGTGCGCTATAGAGCACTAGAGAGACTACATCTCCCACAAGCCCTGTGGGCGACTTCCTTTTGACGTCATCGATTCGCGTCTTTTTTCTTTTTAATTAGAACAACAATACATGCCATAAAAACCAGAATACATATAACATAGAGTATAGTCAGGGGTAGATACGATAATACATGTACATGTAATGCAAAAAGATTAAACAAGTAATCTTGTTTAATAGTAAACAAAAGCAGATAAGGTCCGTACATGTTTCAAATTGTCTGTACAAACGCATTTACATCCGTTTTAAAGTGTTTAAACATGGGTCTCCTCCCACAGCATTTCGTTAGTTATTATATCGTGGAAGTATCATATTTTTTTAAATACAAACGACATTTTCATATTACTTTCAATGGATTTAAATGTTGCATGATGTTACTTCTTTAAAAGTAATGTCAATATTAGTTTCCTTCTTTACATTAGCTTTCAGAGTTGCTGTCACAAAAGTCACAGTTACCATCTGTTTTGATTTTCAATCTCTGCACAACGACGATCTGTAAGGAGGCGCTTCAAGATTCGCCGCCATAGACTCGTGTATCTCTGTCGAAAGTGCAGTTCTTTTTGAACTCTTGTAGCAATTAAAATAGATACGATACAAAACAAGAGTATATATAGCAAATCAATAATGTCATCAGGGGTACATAGATAGTATAAAATATTTACACTCCTGAAAAAAAAATTTCAATATCTGCACAACAAGTCTTCGACAGCGCTTTGAGACTCACCGCCATAGACTCGTGTATCTCTGTCGCCACCCAGTGGCCATTTCTCGGAAGTGTCACCGCCCGCCGTAATTCAGTACAGTCCCGGAATAGAAATTCTGATTGGACGAGAGCCGTATCCATCCCGCCTCCTGCCGAAACTCGGCACTGATTGGTTATGAGCCGAGTCACTCAAGGTGGGGGCGGTATTTCCGTGTAAGAACACGGAAGTCCGCGGTGATTGGCTAGGAGCGGTGTCACTCACCCAAACTAAAAGGAAGTCCCGCCTTTTTCCAGCCAACGGCGGTGATTGGACACGCCGTGCGTCACTCTTATGACGTCACTTAACCACGACGGATCCGGATCTGATGCGTGATTAGCGCGACAGCCGGTCCGTCGCTGAGATCGGTGTGGAGCCGCGGCCCAGGATGCTATGGTTCCGCTCTCTGCTCGTCAAGCACTGCGGACTCCCGGAAAACCGTATTGCAGGGCAGAGAGTTATTGAACTCCAGACGTCGCCGGAGCGTTACTTTACTGGCGAGTCGCCTCGCGTCGTTGATTAATTCGACCTTATTGTGTTTTCTCTTCTTTAACATTTATATTGCAATAGTCAAAATGCTATTTAATGCACACAAGAGTACATTACAGATCACCGGGGTACATTATACAGGCAAATACAGACTAGGTAAGCACAGCTTTCATGTTGGGACATTTAGAAATAGTTTGGAGACGTGCCCTCATGTGTTTCAGATGTGACTTCTTTCCATTTGGAAGCGCCTTACTTCTACCAAGAAAAGAAAAGGCTTCGATAACGAGATCGTAATGAAGAAATAGTAACGATCATTTCAGTGCATTCTGACATTTATTGGTGCGAAATAGATGTTATTTTACTGCTGTTATATTGGGCGAGATTGGAGAGAGCGTTCAAGATGGCGTTCGGGTGGGAGGTAAAGTTTAGAGGTTGAGGAGTTTCTTGAGTTTTTCATGACCTGAATATTATTTGTTTGCTTTTTAACTACAGAAAAATAAGAACTTAAAACTAGTTGCTTAAACCTCGGTTATATTTGAAAAATAAAAAGTTATTTTTGACTTTGAAGAATTGCGATATGAGTAGTACTGGGAAAAGAAAAGAGAGTGCTGGATCTTCGAAGGAGAAGACTAAGATACCTCAGTCATATATATATGGTACTACAAGAAAATCGATGGCAACGAAAGAGAAGAGTGAAGCAGCGGCAGGGGACGTGGAAAGAGTGCTGGAGATGCACTCGTACGCGAGTGCTCGCAGCCCGAGTGAGACTCATCTGCAGGAGGAAGAGCCGGAGTCCCTGCCCAGCACACCTGTGAAAACCCCGGCGGCCAAGAGAGGAAGGGGCGAGCTGACGCTGGAGGAGCTCCAGACCAACATCTTCAACATGATGGCACAGAGCTTGGGTGAGCTGAAGGAAATGATTCGAGCTAATACAGTCGCAATCGCAGGTCTTAAAAAGTCCGTAGACTTTGTGTTTAAAGAGGTTGAAGACTTAAAGAAAGAAGTAAAAGACCTTAAACGAGTGAATACCGAACAGGAAAAACATATTAAAGAACTTGAAATGAAAGTGAACGATGCAGAAAGATACCGTCGACGATGGAATCTAAAATTACTTGGAGTTAAGGAGGAGCGCGATGAGGATATTGTTGCAACAGTGAAGGATATCTGTAGAAAGACCCTGCCGGAACAGGAGGACGTGATATCGGCCATTGACATTGTTCACAGGCTCGGGAGAGCGAACATGTCTGGGCAAGTGCGCCCCAGAACGATTATAATACAGTTCACCAAGAGGACGGCGAGGGACATGCTGTGGAGAGGGGCGAGGAGGAATGAGTATTTGAATGAGAACAAACTGAGGTTTGCAGAGGACCTGTCTGCCGCGGACAGGAGCACCAGGAACCAGCTGTGGCCCCAAGTTGAAGCTGCCAGAAGAGAGGGGAGAAGAGCCTACTTTGTGGGAGCGAGGGCCTTTGTGGACGGGAAGGAGATTCGCTCCCAGTGACTGCTCAGTTAATGATTATGTTTGGTTTATTTGTTATAGCAGTATATACTAGTGTTTGTTTAGTGTTATCTTGGAATGTTGTAGTTATGTATTAAAGACTGTTATAGTTCTGGTTCTTGAAAAACTCAATAATTTAGACAATCTTAGAGTTAGTTATTTACTTTTGTGTATGTCTTTTTCTATTTTCTCTATTAATGCCAGAGGTATTCGAAATGTTATGAAAAGAAAAGCAGTTTTTTTGTTTTGTAAGAAAGCGAATGCTGATTTTTATTTTATACAGGAAACGCATGCATGTCAATCGGATTTGCAGTTTTGGAGGAATCAGTGGGGAGATGATATTTGGCTTTCCAATGGTACTAATCACTCAGCAGGTGTTGCTGTTTTGAAAGGAAACTTTAAAGGGAAAATTCTTCACAGTAGTATGCACCATTCTGGGAGATGGATCATTTTAACAGTTGATATTGGGGGGAAACAGTTTATACTTGTTAATGTATATGCCACCAATAATAAAATACAAAATAGACTTCTGTTTCAGGAACTAGAAGATAGTATAAAACATGTTTTAAATAGATTTTCAGAAGCTAAAATAATTTTGGGTGGAGATTTTAATACAGTGTTTGATGAGAGTATGGATAGATGGCCTCAAAGGGTTAACCATAGAGGTGAGTCTGTTCATTTGGAAAATCTATGCTTTAGCTTGGGTGTAATTGATATCTGGAGATGTTTGAACCCGGGTTTAAGTCAGTTTTCATGGAGTAATCGAGATTTTTCTAAACAGTCTAGAATTGATATGTGGCTCATTTCAAAAGAATTGGAGAATCTCACTACTGATGTCTATATGAGTCCTGCAGTTTTGACGGATCATAAAGGTATCTTTTTGTCGATTAATACATCTGGATCTTTAAAAACCAAAAAATTTAGTTACTGGAAATTTAATAAAACTCTTTTGGAAGATGACCAATTTGTAACGGATGCTAACTTAATTATAAAAAGTTGTTATAGAAAGGCATTACAGAACAATTCTTTCGGTAGTAATTGGGAATTTATGAAGTATAAAATTAGGGAGTTAGCTATTAAAAGGAGCAAAACCCTAGTTATGTTAAAAAGAAATAAAGAAGATACTCTTATTAAAGATATAATCGAATTAACTCAGATTACTGATTACAGTCAGGAAGAAAAAGAAAAATTGAATCTTTTGCAATTGCAATTAGATCAGATTTATGAAGAAAAAGCTAAAGGTGCATTTATACGATCAAGAAGAACATGGATGGAAGAAGGGGAAAAAAATACTAAATATTTTTATAATTTAGAAAAAAGAAATTTAGAATATAAATTGATTGACAAGTTAAAAATTAATGGCAGTATTACAGATAATCCTAAAGATATAGCTTTATATGTTACGGATTTTTACAAAACTTTATACTCAGCAAAACAGAACAGGACGGATATGGATGTATTTTTGCATTCCATAAGGAGAGACGCTAGATTTATAGATGAGGAATTCCGTATACAATGTGATCAACAAATTACTAAGAACGAAATAAAGATTAATATTGATAAGTTAAAAGACAATAAATCCCCTGGGAATGATGGTTTATGTAGTGAATTTTATAATTTTTTTCAAGATTTGTTAATTGATTTTTTATTTGGTGTTTTTGAAGAAGCTATACAAAAAAAAGAAATGCCACCTTCTCTGAAACAGGGTTTGATTTCACTTATTCCCAAACCTGACAAGGATAAGCTAATATTAGAAAATTGGAGACCTATAACTCTGTTGAATAATGATGCAAAATTATTAGCTTTGATATTTGCGAATAGATTAAAGAAAGGGTTGGCTCAGATTATTGATGAGACGCAATCTGGTTTTATGAAAGGCAGGCATATTTGTAATAATATCCGTTTAATTCTGGACCTGATAGATTACAGTGATCTTATAGAAGATGATAGTTATATCTTATTTGTGGACTTTTATAAAGCTTTTGATACAGTAGAGCATACATTTATTTTTAAGTGTTTAGAATTTTTTGGTTTTGGTGAATATTTTCAGAATGTTGTTAAGACTCTTTATAATGGGTGTAATAGCTCAGTCAGATTACATAATGGTACATCTCCGAGATTTGAAATTGGAAGAGGTATTAGGCAGGGATGTCCAATATCTCCTTTTCTCTTTTTATTAGTAACTCAGACTTTGACTCTTCATATTAATAATAGCATTATGGAAGGCATTAGTATCTTGGGAAGGGAAATTAAGATTTGTCAACTAGCAGACGATACCACTATTTTTCTTAAGAATAGTAAAGAGGTTTCTAAAGCAATTGAGGTTTTAAATGTGTTCTCATCAGTTTCAGGATTGTCTTTGAATATTGACAAGTGTGAACTGTTTTCTCTGAAGGAATCTAATTTGGATGCAATAGTGAATATACCTGTGAAGAAAGTGGTTCGTTATTTGGGTATAATAATCTGTAAAGACCAAGATGAAAGATGTAAATTGAATTTTATGCCTATATTAGATAAAACTAAAAAAAGATTTCAGTCTTGGTTAATGAGGGACCTATCGTTGGCAGGTCGGGTTCTACTGTCGAAAGCAGAAGGTATATCTCGCTTTGTATACGCCTCGCTTTCACTGAATGTACCTTCGCATCTTATTGATGAGTTTGATAAACTATTATACAACTTTATTTGGAAGAATAAACCTCATTATATTAGGAAACACCTTCTGAGTAAACCAAAAAACCAAGGTGGTTTGAATGTTATAGACTTTTATATGTCAAATATAACTTTTAAAATAAATTGGATTAGGAAATTTATTAATAATAAAAATAGTATTTGGAATTTTATTCCAAACATAATTTTTCAGAATGTTGGGAATCTTGACTTTTTGTTAAAATGTAACTTTGAGATAAAGAAAATCCCAGTTAAGTTATCTAATTTTCATAAGCAAGTATTATTATACTGGACTTTATTATACAAACACAACTTCTCACCACACACATATTATATTTGGAATAATAAAGACATTAAGTTTAAAAATAAAAGTTTATTTTTACATAATTGGTTTAATAACAAAATTTATTTAGTAGCTCAACTGTTGAATGAAGATGGTAGATTGCTTACTTATCCTGAATTCCTGGAGAGATTTCAGTTTCCTGTTACTCCAAAGGAATATGCAATAGTTTTTGATGCCATTCCGGAAGGTGTAGTGTGCTTATTAAAAGCCAGTCAAAGTGTTAATAGGACTGACGTTCTTTTGGGTCCTACAACTGATTTATTCTTGGATGGCGTGGAAATAAAGGATAAGAAGTGTAACAATACTCATATTAGAAATCTTTGTAAACCCCATCTTATCCCTTCTTGTTTGTCTTTTTGGAATGCAATGTTTGAAAATATAAACTGGAAGTTAGTTTGGACAATTCCTGATAGATTTTGTATTACCAATAAAGTTAAAGAGATATCGTTTAAAATCATTCATAAGTTTTATCCAGTGAAATTAGTACTTTTTAAATTTAAGCATGAGCAGGATGATCTGTGTGTTTTTTGTCGGGCGGAAAAGGAATCTTTGGTGCATTTATTTGTTAGGTGTAGGTTTGTGAAGTTGTTTTGGACGGATTTACAGAGTTTTGTTTGCAGGAAGTTAAAGGTGTTTTTTAGATTGAAGGATTTTGACATTTTATTGTACTGTTTAGTAGAAAATTTGGAAAAAGAGCATTTATTTATAGTCAATTTATTAATCATTCTTGGTAAATTTCACATCCATAAATCCAAATGGTCTAATAATACTCCCCTTTTTAGTTCTTTTGAGGTGGAGCTGAAACATTATTTAAATTCTATTAAAAATGTGAGAAATAATAAAGCACGGAAAACATATGATATATGTAAAAAATACAAGTTAATCATATAACTTACCTATTACCTCTGGCGGTTAATTGTTTACTTTTCTGTTTGTGTTTGTTTGCTTATACCTAATTTGATCCTCTGATTGTATTTGTATTTGTAAATTATTTACAAGTTTAATAAAAAATTCTTTAAAAAAAAATATTGGGCGAGATTTCACACGGATAATCAAACGAGAACGGGTTTGCCCTGGAATCCATTCCACTGCCGAATCTGAAAGTCCGAGCAACAGAACGGACGTATTGTAAGGCGACTGTGGTGTTGCTCGACCACATCAATTAGGCGAGAAGTACACTCTGCTACTACGACATACGGTCTAATGATTCCATTTCGATTATTTCTTATCTTTAGGCTATTTACACATATAATAACGAGCAAGTATAATGATTAAGTCGGTGATACATTATATGTTATATTCGGCTCAGCAGTATTGAGCAGTAAAATAACATCTATTTCTCACCAATAAATGTCAGAATAAGAAACCTTCTTTACACAATTGTGCCGATCAATTCAGTGTTTTAATAACAGGACAAAACAAAAACAAACGTGAGGTTTCTGGGCTGCTTTGAAAAAGACAATTATCATCTATATTACTTTTAAATCTCTGCACACTATGTATCTTTACCGGGTCGATTCAATGTACAATATTGTAATGACGCCTTAACCTTATTATTCATACAAAATGTGTTTGACAATAGTCATGTTTTATTCCACTCAGTTTCCCCAAAGAGGTGCTCCATAATAGTTTGACAAGATATTGTGAGATTGCAAGAGGGATCTTAAGTATTTATTAGTACAAGTAGAACTAAATTGTTTTCCTTGTAGTCTAATAAAGGTTGTAAATCCTTCCATAGTTTCTGATGGGCTACTGTTAGTTTCTTAAAAGCATCAATACCTCTCTAGGAGTAGCTCTGGTTACGACGGATTGTTATCAGACTTATCACAAACATTATATCTATTCATAAAATCTTCTTGATTCTACATTTCATCATCCACACCAGTTAATTTGTTGACCCCGCTTATACTATTTTAAACCCACTTTTCAAAGCACGGGTTTATTTTTTCTCTGTATTCTAGATGATGATATCAATGGGAGGTATGTTTATGTATAAGAGACCACGTGAGGGGAACTTCTTCATGGACGCTGGCACGTTTTGGGGGGGTTTCCAGCATCCAAATGACATTCAAGTAAAAAGTCTATACCCGCTAGTTCCTGAATGATTAAATTAGGGGAAACATACACCACCTACTTTGCTTAATTTTGTAAATAATACTCTGTCGGTATCAGTATTAGATGCTCTAAACCCTGTAGCATTTAGGCCTCCTTCTGCCTGTGTTTGACAAATAACAACCATGAATATTTTTTTTATTTTACAGTGGTAAAGAACATCAAATCACATCTCTTTTTGGATTTTTGAAAATCTTAATACCAAGATATTTAATCACATCTTTTACATGTATATTACGTATGGAGCAGACACTTTCCAACAGCCACCAGTTCACTTTTCTGATATGTAAAGAAAGACCAGATACAGAGGAAATGACTTGTAAATGCATTTAATTGCTTTGTCCACCTCTGTGTGCTTTCTCAGAGAGACAGTTGTATCCTCAGCCAATTGGGAACACCTGTAATCTCTTTATCCTGTACTTGAACACCCTGAAACTATTTGTTATAGGAGCGTAGGCAGTGGGAAGAGGAGTGGGCTCGTGTCGAATTGCCTTACCCGTTCCCAATCTGCAGGAGGTCCCACGACGGCAGGTAGCTGCTCCAGTCGCTGGAGCTCAGTTCGCTGTCGAGGGAGGACGAGGGCTCTGGCTCGGGGGAATCACGGCTCCACAGCTCCTACCTGATGCAGAGTGTTTCTGCCCTCCCGATGGCCTCTGTGTTTTAGAAGGATCCATCTCTCTTCGCTTGCTTACACCACAGGTTTCATCGACCATAGTGTGCATCCTGAAGCAGTGAGTTATCGGTCTTATTTCTACTGAGAAACAGTTCAAGCACTCACAAAACAATAACCAGGAGACGGTATATGAAAAAGTATTGTAAGACTTGCAGAGTAGATTTGAATAGACAGTGGATGTCACACTGCGTGCTTGAATATCACGAGATTCAGTTCATTCTTTCCTGCAGATTAACTTCCTGTTTGACATTGTACCGCTGTCACTTCTTCACAAACTCATAACTCGCCGTGTTCAATTTTGTGTTGAGTTACAGGAACCTCAGCATCAGATGAAATATTCTCCAGCGCCCCAGGGAGACTGGGGGACTTGCCAGATTTTCAGCTTTATTACTGGGTCCTTCGGCTCAGGGCTGTTGAGCAAGGTGCTCCCCTCTGCTGGAGAGCCACAGGGGCACTACAGAGCGGCCTCGTCTTCCCTGCTCCTGCCCGTGCCTGTGGACGGCCAGTGTGACCGCGCGCGAGACAAAGTAGTGCATTCGTGGTGTAAATACAGAACGTTCACTAGCTGACTGAGGAAAGTTACAGAGACGGGAGTATACGTTCTGAAATAATGTGAACCACTGTTACTACACACAGACAGACTACTCAAAAATCATGTGGCTTTTTAAGGTCATTTTGTCTGCCTAAAGTATGTTAGATTTGTCACAGCAAAGAGTTTGAATACTTACAGAATGCAGCAGCTAGAATTGTTACTTGGAGCAACAGGTATGACCACATAACCCCCATACTTATCTCTCTTCAGTGGCTTCCTATCATGTACGGGGCGGACTTCAAAATCCTTCTACTTACTTACAAGGCTCTCAGAGGTCAGGCACCCGTCCTGCCTCGCAGGGATGCTGCAGAGGAGAAATGCTGTACACAGCATGGTTTCAGAGGCCTGTCCGTCATGGGCTGGGCACCATGTGAGTTGAATGCTGCATCAGTGCCATGGATCCAAGAGGGGCATCGTGGATACAGCTATCGTTTAGGAGGATTCTGCTGGTCTGCAGAGACCTGCATGGGGTACTGACATACAGACGACGTGATGGATGGATGGATTGATTAATACCCGCATTCATTTATTTCTTTTTTTTTAATGATATAATGTTAGCATGCCCAAAGGGGTTGGGCAGCCAGTTGACCTTGGACCCCTAGAGGATTTTATTCTCTTTACTGAGGAGCCTTTGGTTCCTTTCCTCCATTGTCTTCAGTTCTGTATTCACAAAATGTATATTTACTTGCACTGTTAAGCACCTTGGGGCAACCTTGTTGTGAAAGGCGCTATATGAAAATAAATTGAATTGAATGGAATGACAGAGTCACGGCTTTTCCAGTTTCCTCTCCTATTTTCTTTATCTGCACTCTAAAACACAGTGAAACCTTGAACCTTTCAACTGGACCACTGCCGTTCTACATCACAATGACTTTAACTAGGACGGAGACTTGAATGGGATGAAAAAGGAAAAGGCATTATTTGCAGGAAGAAATTAAACTGTTCCACCTGATCACTTGCTAAACAAAGTGATTCACTGGAGTGGAGGCGGTGAAAGCTTTGTGAATCAACTTACAAAAGGATACATGTAAGAAACGTAGCTCCCATATTTAACCCTTGAAAAATCTCTGAGTGTTATGTGCAGGTGAAAGTATTGTTCAATTATTCTAATAAAGCTCACTCAACTAAGACCCATGTTGAAAAAGTACCAGAGTATTCTCATCTAAGAGGAAATTCTAACAAGTAGGATGTTAAAATGAAAAGCATTAAAAACTGAATGATCTTCAGTAGCTAAGTGATTATTGAGCTCTGGGTCACAGTGCTCCTGAAAAAAAAATCAAATTTCAGCAGAGACACCCACGGACAGCAGGTGAGCACCAAGCTGTGCCAGTGTCTAAGTGTATGAATCACAGTTTCAAGGAGCTTTTTTCAGTTTCGTTCCACTGATCGGCCAACACGGGGGGCACTACAGTCTTACTCGCCCTATTGCATTAAGAAACTGTACAACATTCTCCAATAACCTCACCTAACGAAAAGCAATTTGCGTAGCAGGGAAAGACTGGACTCCCACTGGGGATTTTTGTTTTTCATCCCGATGGGGATGTGCACTATATAGAACGTTGCTGGACCCATGTGCAATTGGTGTCATTTCTAACCTAGAGGTCAAAGCTGTGAAACTTTCTAAGAGATGGAAGATCTCTTGCGAGACACCGATTCACAGAAGGGGCTAATGAGATCTTTGCTTGAAGTCTCATTATGCTGCACTATTTCATTTGTCAGTGGGCACGACTCACAGGCATCTAAAATCATTTCAGTGAGGGACTAAACAGGCCTCTCGCAAAGACTCGGGAACGGACACAGACCTTATCATCTCTGCTCCACGGGAAGCGTACAGAGATCACATTAGATGTGTTGCTCAAGCTCTTTATTGTCACGTACAGTAAACCCAGCAGTGTGGTCAGTGCGGGATGTGTTCTGTCCCGACGGCAGGGTCAGCAGCCAGAGGAGACCTGAAACACAAGACGGAGAGGTAAGACATTGATTCCGACAGAGAGAGCTTTCACACCGGATTACTGACAAGAGGAGCAATAAGAGAAGAGTTGTAAAGACACGCCGAAGAGAATATTCTCATCTAAGAGGAAATACTAACAAGTAGGAAGTTAAAATGAAAAGCATTAAAAACTGAATGATCTTCAGTAGCGAAACGATTACTGAGCTCTGGGTCACGGTGCTCTTGAAAAAAAATCAAATTTGAGCAGAGACGCTCACGGACAGCAGGTGAGTGAATGAGTTGTTTATTTTGTTTCCTGTGAATTATGTAGAATTCACAACGTTTTCCATTTGTACAGGAAAACCATTGCGAGCAGATTCACTTCTTCTGCACTAGAATGAATGATTTCCATCTTCACTCTAGGGTACTGTGCTTTGTAGCACTGTATTGTATTCAGCATATATGTCTGTTATGTATACATTTTCTTTCTCACTTTGTCTCTCTGTCCATTTGTATCAGTTTTTTGGAGAGCACCATCACACCAGCATCACAACATTTATTCTACTGCCTTATTAAGCAAATGTCTCTACTAAATTATTTTCATATAGAAAACATATTTTTGGACATGATATACACAAATGGCTAATTATACCTTCTGATAATATTTCCATCTTAGAAATGAAGCATTTCTCTCCCGCAGTTTGAGGTTGTTAAATAGAAAACTGGATCACCCCAGGGCTGAATCTTCTCCCTCTCTTACACACTTTGTTCACGAACGATTACAAGAGCAAACACATAGACTGACTTCTCACAAAGTGTGTCGATGACACAGTCCCGGTCAGCTTACTAAAGGACCCAGAAAATCACCACGGGCCATTCTGAACAGTTTCTCGGAATGGTCTGTTGACTTCTCTTTGATGTTTCATGTTACAAGAGCAAAACAATACTCACTGATTTGAGGATAATTGCGCCATCCCTCCAGCCTACTGAAATGAACCGTCAGACTGCAGAAGCTGTCAGTGACTACAGGTCCTTGGGACTGGTCAGAGAAACCCGAGATGAGACAAACGTTGTGAGACCATTTATAAGCTTGTGACCTCAAATTAAACAGAAGTCAGACATTTTCAAAGGGGGCAACACCGCGGCACAGTGCTTAGCATCGCTGCCTCATAGCACCGGGGCCCTGGGTTTGATTCCAGGGGTCCTGTCTGTGTGGAGTCTGCATGTTTGTTCGCGCTGCAGGGGACACCTCACCCCCACAGACACAAGCTCACACCACAGCCCATTTTCCCACAACACAATCAACCCGCCAGTATCAGTTTGTGTTCAGTGCTGGGGAGGTGCCTTGTCCTTGCAGAACAAAAACAAGGTGATCAGGACTGACGGCAAGATTCAGGTATTCAAGTACCCAGTAAATCCAGGGCTCAAATGGGGGAACTGTTTCACGAGCTACACAATATCCTCACACACGATGACAGAGCCTTGGAAAGCCGTGTGGAGAGTGAGGTGCTCGTACCCAGCCGGAGTTAAAAGACCACGCATTGAGCAGAGCAACTGAGCAAAAGCACACTATCGATCTATCCAACCCAGAAAAGCACACATCTCTGTGATACAGGCTGCAGTCCAGAGAAACCTGTAAGTTTACAAAGAATGGAGGCAATTTCACACCTCTGGTTGTGCCAGAGGGTCCTCAGTGGAAGAGATACCGGGGTCCCCAGCACTGCTGTCACTTCTTCTGTACTCCTCCTATGCTAACAACTGTGTATCTACTGCTGACTCTGTGAAATGAATCAAGTCTGCAGATGATCCTACCGGAATAAAAAAAAAATCTGTAGAGGAAGGAGGTCATTGCTATAGTCAGCACCCCAGAAATCCGGACCCACGAGAACATAAGCAGAGCATGCAAACTCCACACACACAGCACCCAAGGAACTCGGACGCACGAGAACATAAGCAGAGCATGCAAACTCCACACACACAGCACCCAAGGAACTCGGACGCACGAGAACATAAGCAGAGCATGCAAACTCCACACACAAAGCACCCAAGGAAACAGGACCCACAAGAACATAAGCAGAGCATGCAAACTCCACACACTCACAGCACCCCCAGGAAACCAGACCCACGAGAACAGGGGCAGAGCATGCAAACTCCACACAGACAGCACCCCAGGAATTAAATCCAGGGTCTCAGTGCTGGAACCCATCTCGTCTCTAACCTTTTCACCTCCACATCCAGGAGACATGCAGGTCTCGACCGGAGACCGGAGACTCCTCACTCCTGCAGTAACACACCCAGCAGGACTCGCTCATGGTCCAGTGAGCCCAGCGCTGATGTGTCCCTGATAGTCCTGTCCCACAGCCTGCTTGTCACCGTTTCTTCCTTTTCTTCCGCATAATGTCCACAAAATACTCCAGCTGGCGCTTTCTAGACTAACGTTTCTGCTTTGCTCGCTGATTAGATTAAAAAAGCCGTCTGTTTATCTGCTGGAGGTCAGATCGCAACAACTTCTGCAGCACCGTTTCCCCGGCAACCACGTTTTATTTAACAAAGTAAAATAAACACAGGAGAAAAGTTTGCAAACATGCAGGCAGGATGAGCGCTGCAGACACAGGCTGCTGCCCGGGTCCGTCTTGTGAAATAAACAGAACAGAAAACAGAAAGAAAAATACACACTAGAGTACACATAACACAATCAGGGGGACACAATACTCCTGCTCTTTACACAAACAGGTCGGCGCAGCTGTCATGATGTCTCATTTACAAAGAGTCTGAAGATTTGCTCGTCTCTTCCCAGAGCAGCTTCACTCCGGAGAGCAAGAAACAGCTCCTGCCGAGTCCGTCTTGTAAGAGAGACACAGAAATCCGCGACACGATTAATACGCTGAAATTGTATAATTCATTCTGATGCTCAATCAAATCTGCGGAACGCGTGGGCAGCGCACGTGTTCTGTAGTGCGCTATAGAGCACTAGAGAGACTACATCTCCCACAAGCCCTGTGGGCGACTTCCTTTTGACGTCATCGATTCGCGTCTTTTTTCTTTTTAATTAGAACAACAATACATGCCATAAAAACAAGAATACATATAACATAGAGTATAGTCAGGGGTAGATACGATAATACATGTACATGTAATGCAAAAAGATTAAACAAGTAATCTTGTTTAATAGTAAACAAAAGCAGATAAGGTCCGTACATGTTTCAAATTGTCTGTACAAACGCATTTACATCCGTTTTAAAGTGTTTAAACATGGGTCTCCTCCCACAGCATTTCGTTAGTTATTATATCGTGGAAGTATCATATTTTTTTAAATACAAACGACATTTTCATATTACTTTCAATGGATTTAAATGTTGCATGATGTTACTTCTTTAAAAGTAATGTCAATATTAGTTTCCTTCTTTACATTAGCTTTCAGAGTTGCTGTCACAAAAGTCACAGTTACCATCTGTTTTGATTTTCAATCTCTGCACAACGACGATCTGTAAGGAGGCGCTTCAAGATTCGCCGCCATAGACTCGTGTATCTCTGTCGAAAGTGCAGTTCTTTTTGAACTCTTGTAGCAATTAAAATAGATACGATACAAAACAAGAGTATATATAGCAAATCAATAATGTCATCAGGGGTACATAGATAGTATAAAATATTTACACTCCTGAAAAAAAAATTTCAATATCTGCACAACAAGTCTTCGACAGCGCTTTGAGACTCACCGCCATAGACTCGTGTATCTCTGTCGCCACCCAGTGGCCATTTCTCGGAAGTGTCACCGCCCGCCGTAATTCAGTACAGTCCCGGAATAGAAATTCTGATTGGACGAGAGCCGTATCCATCCCGCCTCCTGCCGAAACTCGGCACTGATTGGTTATGAGCCGAGTCACTCAAGGTGGGGGCGGTATTTCCGTGTAAGAACACGGAAGTCCGCGGTGATTGGCTAGGAGCGGTGTCACTCACCCAAACTAAAAGGAAGTCCCGCCTTTTTCCAGCCAACGGCGGTGATTGGACACGCCGTGCGTCACTCTTATGACGTCACTTAACCACGACGGATCCGGATCTGATGCGTGATTAGCGCGACAGCCGGTCCGTCGCTGAGATCGGTGTGGAGCCGCGGCCCAGGATGCTATGGTTCCGCTCTCTGCTCGTCAAGCACTGCGGACTCCCGGAAAACCGTATTGCAGGGCAGAGAGTTATTGAACTCCAGACGTCGCCGGAGCGTTACTTTACTGGCGAGTCGCCTCGCGTCGTTGATTAATTCGACCTTATTGTGTTTTCTCTTCTTTAACATTTATATTGCAATAGTCAAAATGCTATTTAATGCACACAAGAGTACATTACAGATCACCGGGGTACATTATACAGGCAAATACAGACTAGGTAAGCACAGCTTTCATGTTGGGACATTTAGAAATAGTTTGGAGACGTGCCCTCATGTGTTTCAGATGTGACTTCTTTCCATTTGGAAGCGCCTTACTTCTACCAAGAAAAGAAAAGGCTTCGATAACGAGATCGTAATGAAGAAATAGTAACGATCATTTCAGTGCATTCTGACATTTATTGGTGCGAAATAGATGTTATTTTACTGCTGTTATATTGGGCGAGATTTCACACGGATAATCAAACGAGAACGGGTTTGCCCTGGAATCCATTCCACTGCCGAAACTGAAAGTCAGAGCAACAGAACGGACGTATTGTAAGGCGATTGTGGTGTTGCTCGACCACATCAATTAGGCGAGAAGTACACTCTGCTACTACGACATACGGTCTAATGATTCCATTTCGATTATTTCTTATCTTTAGGCTATTTACACATATAATAACGAGCAAGTATAATGATTAAGCCAGTGATAAATTATATGTTATATTCGGTTCAGCAGTATTGAGCAGTAAAATAACATCTATTTCTCACCAATAAATGTCCGAATTAGAAACCTTCTTTACACAATTGTGCCGATCAATTCAGTGTTTTAATAACAGGACAAAACAAAAACAAACGTAAGGTTTCTGGGCTGCTTTGAAAAAGACAATTATCATCTATATTACTTTTAAATCTCTGCACACTATGTATCTTTACCGGGTCGATTCAATGTACAATTTTGTAATGACGCCTTAACCTTATTTTTCATACAAAATGTGTTTGACAATAGTCATGTTTTATTCCACTCAGTTTCCCCAAAGAGGTGCTCCAAAATAGTTTGACAAGATATTGTGAGATTGCAAGAGGGATCTTAAGTATTAGTACAAGTAGAACTAAATTGTTTTCCTTGTAGTCTAATAAAGGTTGTAAATTCTTCCATAGTTTCTGATGGGCTACTGTTAGTTTCTTAAAAGCATCAATACCTCTCTAGGAGTAGCTCTGGTTACGACGGATTGTTATCAGACTTATAACAAACATTATATCTATTCAAAAAATCTTCTGGATTCTACATTTCATCATCCATACCAGTTAATTTGTTGACCCCGCTTATACTATTTTAAACCCACTTTTCAAAGCACGGGTTTATATTTTCTCTGTATTCTAGATGATGATATCAATGGGAGGTATGTTTATCTATAAGAGACCACGTGAGGGGAACTTCTTCATGGACGCTGGCACGTTTTGGGGGGGTTTCCAGCATCCAAATGACATTCAAGTAAAAAGTCTATACCCGCTAGTTCCTGAATGATTGAATTAGGGGAAACATACACCACCTACTTTGCTTAATTTTGTAAATAATACTCTGTCGGTATCAGTATTAGATGCTCTAAATCCTGTAGCATTTAGGCCTCCTTCTGCCTGTGTTTGACAAATAACAACCATGAATATTTTTTTTTTATTTTACGTTGGTAAAGAACATCAAATCAAATCTCTTTTTGGATTTTTTAAAATCTTAATACCAAGATATTTAATCACATCTTTTACATGTATATTACGTATGGAGCAGACACTTTCCAACAGCCACCAGTTCACTTTTCTGATATGTAAAGAAAGACCAGATACAGAGGAAATGACTTGTAAATACATTTAATTGCTTTGTCCACCTCTGTGTGCTTTCTCAGAGAGACAGTTGTATCCTCAGCCAATTGGGAACACCTGTAATCTCTTTATCCTGAACACCCTGAAACTATTTGTTATAGGAGCGTAGGCAGTGGGAAGAGGAGTGGGCTCGTGTCGAATTGCCTTACCCGTTCCCAATCTGCAGGAGGTCCCACGACGGAAGGTAGCTGCTCCAGTCGCTGGAGCTCAGTTCGCTGTCGAAGGAGGACGAGGGCTCTGGCTCGGGGGAATCACGGCTCCACAGCTCCTACCTCACAACTGGCAACCCACTGAAGCTAAGCAGGTGTGAGCCTGGTCAGTACCTGGATGGGAGACCTCCCGGGAAAAACTAAGGTTGCTGCTGGAAGAGGTGTTAGTGGGGCCAGCAGGGGGCGCTCACCCTGTGGTCCACGTGGGTCCTAATGCCCCAGTATAGTGATGGGGACACTATACTGTAAACAGGTGCCGTCCTTCGGATGAGACGTAAAACCGAGGTCCTGACTCTCTGTGGTCGTTAAAAATCCCAGGGCGTTTCTCGAAAAGAGTAGGGGTGTAACCCCGGCGTCCTGGCCAAATTTCCCATTGGCCTTAACCAATCATGGCCTCCTAATAATCCCCATCTATGAATTGGCTTCATTACTCTCTGCTCTCCTCCCCACTAATAGCTGATGTGTGGTGAGCGTTCTGGCGCACTATGGCTGCCGTCGCATCATCCAGGTGGATGCTGCACATTGGTGGTGGTGGAGGGGAGACCCCATTACCTGTAAAGCGCTTTGAGTGGAGTGTCCAGTAAAGCGCTATATAAGTGTAAGCAATTATTATTATTATTATTATTACCTGTTGCAGAGTGTTTCTGCCCTCCCGATGGCCTCTTTGTTTTAGAAGGATCCATCTCTCTTCACTTGCTTACACCACAGGTTTCATCGACGATAGTGTGCATCCTGAAGCAGTGAGTTATCGGTCTTATTTCTACTGAGAAACAGTTCAAGCACTCACAAAACAATAACCAGGAGACGGTATATGAAAAAGTATTGTAAGACTTGCAGAGTAGATTTGAATAGACAGTGGATGTCACACTGCGTGCTTGAATATCACGAGATTCAGTTCATTCTTTCCTGCAGGATAACTTCCTGTTTGACATTGTACCGCTGTTACTTCTTCACAAACTCATAACTCGCCGTGTTCAATTTTGTGTTGAGTTACAGGAACCTCAGCATCAGATGAAATATCAGTTCATCTGGGGGTTTTCCTGGCAGTGAAGTCACTGAAGGAGCAGGCACACAGGGCTTTCCATGCCAGTGAAAGGAGGCTCTACAACATCAATCCCCCAATACAATTGGCTCTGAATATTAAAAGTGCAATCAAACCCTTTGCCCTATGCAGCAGGGAAATGTGGGATCCCTTCACTGAGCAAGATGACACTAAATGGGACAAACAACCTGTAGATACTCCACGCACAGAGTTCTGTAAAAACATCCTCCCAACTGGAATGCTACAGAATCCTAAACAGACAATACATTCAACACACACTAACTCTGTTAACCATAACATTATGCGATGGTACCATTCATTTTTAACAAATCGTACACAGTATGTCAGGCTCAACAAAACTCTTTCCACGTCACGATCTATGAGCACAGGTGCCCCTCAGGGCTGTGTGAGCTCTCCAGTGCTGTTCACACTTTATACAAATGATTGTACAAGCAGTAGTCAAAGCATCTTCATTTTCAAATTCTCAGACAATACAGCTGTCTTGAACAGCATCGCCAGTTAATGCATAGAGGTAGCAGCTTATCTGTATACATGTCAGAAATCCAAAGGTTTGTGCAATGGCGTGACAACAATAGCCTAATTCTCAATGTTAAACAAACAAACGAAATAGTTTTTGATCCCAGAGCAGTTGGTGATCACACACATGTAGTAATGCACAATGAATTTGTCACTCAGGTTGATTCCTATAAGTACTTAGGTGTACACATAGGCAGTAACCTGTTGCTGGACTACTCGTGTTGAGAGTGTTTGCTCCAAAGTTCAGCAGCGTTTACATTCTCTGTGAAGACTAAGAGTGCTTGGGGTTCGACAAGAAGTAATGCTACTCTTGTACCGTGCTGTAATCGAGAGCATTATTAGATATGGTATTACAGAGTGGTTTGGTCATCTATCAGTTCATTTAAAATCACAAATTACCGCCTCTTCCAGACATTTAGTCCCAGCGCTGCCACCCACTGCGCCGCCACCTCTCACCTTTCCACCTCACATGCAGATCATGACGCGTCCGGAGACCGGAGACTCCTCACTCCTGCAGTAACACACCCCAGCAGGAGGAGGCGCCGACGGACTCGCTCATGGTGCAGTGAGCCCAGCGGTGTGAGTCTGGTGTCCAGCGCTGATATTTACCGACAGCCTGCGACTCACCGTTTCTTCCTTTTCTTCTGCATAATGTCCACAAAATACTCCAGCCAGCGCTTTTTAGACTAACGTTTCTGCTTTGCTCGCTGATTAGATTAAAAAAGCCATCTGTTTATCTGCTGGAGGTCAGATCGCAACAACTTCTGCAGCACCGTTTCCCCGGCAACCACGTTTTATTTAACAAAGTAAAATAAACACAGGAGAAAAGTTTGCAAACATGCAGGCAGGATGAGCGCTGCAGACACAGGCTGCTGCCCGGGTCCGTCTTGTGAAATAAACAGAACAGAAAACAGAAAGAAAAATACACACTAGAGTACACATAACACAATCAGGGGGACACAATACTCCTGCTCTTTACACAAACAGGTCGGCGCAGCTGTCATGATGTCTCATTTACAAAGAGTCTGAAGATTTGCTCGTCTCTTCCCAGAGCAGCTTCACTCCGGAGAGCAAGAAACAGCTCCTCCCGAGTCCGTCTTGTAAGAGAGACATAGAAATCCGCGACACGATAACTACGCTGAAATTGTATAATTAATTCTGATGCTCAATCAAATCTGCGGAACGCGTGGGCAGCGCATGTGTTCTGTAGTGCGCTATAGAGCACTTGAGAGACTACATCTCCCACAAGCCCTGTGGGCGACTTCCTTTTGACGCAATCAATTCGCGTCTTTTTTCTTTTTAATTATAACAATACATGCCATAAAAACAAGAATACATATAACAGAGTATAGTCAGGGGTACATACAATAATACATGTACTTGTTATGCAAAAAGATTAAACAAGTAATCTTGTTTAATAGTAAACAAAAGCAGATAAGGTGCGTACATGTTTCAAATTGTCTGTACAGACGCATTTACATCCGTTTTAAAGTGTTTAAACATGGGTCTCCTCCCACAGCATTTCGTTAATTATTATATCGTGGAAGTATAATCTTTTTTTTAAATACAAACGATATTTTCATATTACTTTCAATGGGTTTTAATGTAGCATGATTTTACTTCTTTAAAAGTAATGTCAATATAGTTTCCTTCTTTACATAAGCTTTCAGAGTTGCTGTCACAAAAGTCACAGTTACCATCTGTATTGATTTTCAATCTGCACAGCAAGGGTCTGTAAGGAGGCGCTTTAAGTTTCGCCGCCATAGACTCGTGTATCTCTGTCGCCGCCCAGTGGACATTTCTCGGAAGTGCAGTTCTTTTTTAACTTTTGTATTGTAGCAATACAAATAGATACGATACAAAACAAGAGTATATATAGCAAATCAATAATGTCATCAGGGGTACATAGTATAATATATGTACACTTCTGAAAAAAAATTAAACCAGGTTGATAAAGATAAGGGCTGATATAGTCTGTAAATACACTTTTACATCTATTTAAAATGTTCTAACATGACTCTTCCCAGATAATTTCACTTCATATATATAAAAACGTGCACGTATAATAATTAAGTCAATTAAAAAGATATTTTCATGTTACTTTCAATGGGATTAAAAATTAACATACCATCTGTTTCATTAAAGTAAGGTTAATTTTAGCCTCTTTCTTTATATACATATGCAAATCAGTCCAGAATGTTTTTACAACACAATATAGCCAAAATACATGTTACGTTTCAGGGCTGCTTTCAGAAAAGTCATACTTATCTGTATTGATTTTCAATCTCTGCACAACAAGTCTTCGACAGCGCTTTGAGACTCACCGCCATAGACTTGTGTCTCGGGGTGAGCGTTCAAGATGGCATTCAGGTGGGAGGTAAAGTTCAGAGGCTGAGGAGTTTCTTGAGTTTTTCATGACCTGAATATCATTTGTTTGCTTTTTTGACTACAGAAAAATAAGGACTTAACACTAGTTGTTTAAACTTCGGTTATAATTGAAAAAAAAAAAGTTATTTTTGAGGTTGAAGAATTTCGATATGAGTAGTACTGGGAAAAGACACAGTACGGAGAGGGCGTTCAAGATGGCGTTCAGGTGGGAGGTAAAGTTTAGTGGTTGAGGAGTTTTTTTGAGTTTTTCATGACCTGAATGTTAATTTTTGCTTTTTTTGACTACAGAAAAATAAGGACTTAACACTAGTTGTTTAAACTTCAGTTATTATTAAAAAAAAAAAGATTTTTTTTAGGTTTAAGAATTTCGATACGAGTAACACTGGGAAAAGAAAAGAGAGTCCTGGGTCTTCGAAGGAGAAGTCTAAGATACCTCAGTCATATATATATGGTACTACAAGAAAATCGATGGCAACGAAAGAGAAGAGTGAAGCAGCTGGAGGAAGAGCTGGAGTCCCTGCCCAGCACACCTGTGAAAACCCCGGCAGCCAAGAGAGGAAGGGGCGACCTGACACTGGAGGAGCTCCAGACCAACATCTTCAACATGATGGCACAGAGCATGGGTGAGCTGAAGGAAATGATCGATTTAATTCAGTCGGAATTGATGGTCTTAAAAAGTCCATAGACTTTGTGTTCAAAGAGGTTGAAGACTTAAAGAGTGAAGTAAAAGATCTTAAACGAGTGAATACCGAACAGGAAAAACATATTAAAGAACTTGAAGTGAAAGTGAACGATGCAGAAAGAATTGGAGAATTTCACTACTGA
Organism: Lepisosteus platostomus; assembly: GCF_059453375.1. Taxonomy (NCBI): domain Eukaryota; kingdom Metazoa; phylum Chordata; class Actinopteri; order Semionotiformes; family Lepisosteidae; genus Lepisosteus; species Lepisosteus platostomus. Next base: position 19,613,096 of record NC_142629.1, on the reverse strand, counting down.
TGTCTATATGAGTCCTGCAGTTTTGACGGATCATAAAGGTATCTTTTTGTCGATTTATACATCTGGATCTGTAAAAGACAAAAAATTTAGTTACTGGAAATTTAACAAAACTCTTTTGGAAGATGACCAATTTGTAAAGGATGCTAACTTAATTATTAAAGATTGTTATAGAAAGGCATTACAGAACAATTCTTTCGGCAGTTATTGGGAATTTATGAAGTATAAAATTAGGGAGTAAGCTATTAAAAGGAGCAAAATCCTAGTTATGTCAAAAAGAAATAAAGAAGATACTCTTATTAAAGATAAAATCGAATTAACTCAGATTACTGATTACAGTCAGGAAGAAAAAGAAAAATTGAATCTTTTGCAATTGCAATTAGATCAGATTTATGAAGAAAAAGCTAAAGGTGCATTTATACAATCAAGAAGAAGGTGGATGGAAGAAGGGGAAAAAAATACTAAATATTTTTATAATTTAGAAAAAAGAAATTTAGAATATAAATTGATTGACAAGTTAAAAATTAATGGCAGTATTACAGATAATCCCAAAGATATAGCTTTATATGTTACGGATTTTTACAAAACTTTATACTCGGCAAGACAGAACAGGACGGATATGGATGTATTTTTGCATTCCATAAGGACAAACGCTAGATTTATAGATAAGGGAATTCCATATACAATGTGATCAACAAATGACTACGAACGAAATAAAGATAAACATTGATAAATTAAAAGACAATAAATCCCCTGGGAATTACTGTTTAATTTTATAATTTTTTTCAAGATTTGTTAATTGATTTTTTATTTGGTGTTTTTGAAGAAGCTATACAAAAAAAAGAAATGCCACCTTTTCTGAAACAGGGATTGATTTCACTTATTCCCAAACCTGACAAGATAAGCTAATATTAGAAAATTGGAGACCCATAATTTTGTTGAATAATGATGCAAAATTATTAGCTTTGATAAATGCGAATAGATTAAAGAAAGGGTTGGATCAGATTATTGATGAGACACAATCTGGTTTTATGAAAGGCAGGCATATTTGCAATAATATCCGTTTAATTCTGGATCTGATAGATTACAGTGATCTTATAGAAGATGATAGTTATATTTTATTTGTGGACTTTTATAAAGCTTTTGATACAGTAGAGCATACATTTTTTAAGTGTTTAGAATTTTTTGGTTTTGGTGAATATTTTCAGAATGTTGTTAAGACTCTTTATAATGGGTGTAATAGCTCAGTCAGATTACATAATGGTACATCTCCGAGATTTGAAATTGGCAGAGGTATTAGGCAGGGATGTCCAACATCTCCTTTTCTCTTTTTATTAGTAACTCAGACTTTGACTCTTCATATTAATAATAGCATTACGGAAGGCATTAGTATCTTGGGAAGGGAAATTAAGATTTGTCAACTAGCAGACGATACTACTATTTTTCTAAAGAATAGTAAAGAGGTCTCTAAAGCAACTGAGGTTTTAAATGTGTTCTCATCAGTCTCAGGATTGTCTCTGAATATTGACAAATGTGAACTGTTTTCTCTGAAGGATTCTAATTTAGATGCAATAGTGAATATACCTGTGAAGAAAGTGGTTCGTTATTTGGGTATTATAGTCTGTAAAGACCAAGATGAAAGATGTAAATTGAATTTTACGCCTATTTTAGATAAAACTAAAAACAGATTTCAGTCTTGGTTAATGAGGGACCTATCGTTGGCAGGTCGGGTTCTAGTGTCGAAAGCAGAGGGTTTATCTCGCTTTGTGTACGCCTCGCTTTCACTGAATGTTCCTTCGCATCTTATTGATGAGTTTGACAAACTATTATACAACTTTATTTGAAAGAATAAACCTCATTATATTAGGAAACACCTTCTGAGTAAACCAAAAAACCAAGGTGGCTTGAATGTTATAGACTTTTATATGTCAAATAGAACTTTTAAAATAAATTGGATTAGGAAATTTATTAATAATAAAAATAGTATTTGGAATTTTATTCCAAACATAATTTTTCAGAATGTTGGGAATCTTGACTTTTTGTTAAAATGTAACTTTGAGATAAAGAAAATCCCAGTTAAGTTATCTCATTTTCATGAGCAAGTACCATTATACTGGACTTTATTATACAAACACAACTTCTCACCACACACATTATATTTGGAATAATAAAGACTAAGTTTAAAAATAAAAGTTTATTTTTACATAGTTGGTTTAACAACAAAATGTATTTAGTGGCTCAACTGTTGAATGAAGATGGTAGATTGCTTACTTATCCTGAATTCCTGGAGATTTCAGCTCCCCGTTACTCCTAAGGAATATGCAATAGTTTTGGATGCCATTCCGGAAGGTGTAGTGGGCTTATTAAAAGCAAATCAAAGTGTTAATAGGACCGACCTCGTTGTGGGTCCTACAACTGATTTATTCTTGGATGGCGTGGAAATAAAGGATAAGAAGTGTAACAATACTCATATTAGAAATCTTTGTAAACCCCATCTTATCCCTTCTTGTTTGTCTTTTTGGAATGCAATGTTTGAAAACATAAACTAGAAGTTAGTTTGGACAATTCATGATAGATTTTGTATTACAAATAAAGTTAAAGAGATATCATTTAAAATCATTCATAAGTTTTATCCAGTGAAATGAGTACTCTTTAAATTTAAGCATGAGCAGGATGATCTGTGTGTTTTTTGTCGGGCTGAAAGGGAATCTTTGGTGCAGTTATTTGGGAGGTGTAGGTTTGTGAAGCTGTTTTGGACGGATTTACAGAGTTCTGTTTGCAGGCAGTTAAAAGTGTTTTTTAGATTGAAGGATTTTGATATTTTATTGTACTGTTTAATAGAAAATTTGGAAAAAGAGCATTTATTTATAGTCAATTTATTAATCATTCTTGGTAAATTTCACATCCATAAATCCAAATGGTCTAATAATACTCCCCCTTTTAGTTCTTTTGAGGTGGAGCTGAAACACTATTTAAACTCTATTAAAAATGTGAGAAATAATAAAGCACGGAAAACATATGATATATGTAAAAAATACAATTTAATCATATAACTTACTTATTACCTCTGGCGGTTAACTGTTTATTTTTCTGTTTATGTTTGTTCTCTCGTACCTAATTTGATCCTCTGATTGTATTTGTAAATTCTTTACACATTTAATAAAAAATTCTTTTTAAAAAAAGCGCTGAAAAATTTTTCCCTTCAACTATTGGTGAAAGGAGAACATTTGCTTTGATTTGGATGTCTATGATTTTTTACTAACTTTATGTCAATTTTTGGAGAGTTTTAATTTTATTTCTAACCCCCCAAAAAAGTTAAAACTTGGATAAGATTTTTTGTTCTTTGTTCTGAATTGAGCTACTGAAAAAAAACCCCGTTATTTTAGGATGGATTCGATCTCTGAAAAAAGCACTGGTGGAATGAAGCGAAAAGAGAAGGAGGTTTCGAAAATGCCGCGGCCTTCAGGAGGGCAGGTGCGCCCTGCAGCAGGGGCGAGCGGCGGAGCGCCCCCCGAGGCCGAGCACTCGTGCGCCCTCGACAGCGAGAGGAGCTCCGGAGAGCTGGAGCTGCTGCTCGACTCCGACTGCGACATTGAGCCCTACACTCCGGAAAAAACCCTCATGAAGAGGATGAAAGACGAGCCGTCTCTGCTGGAATTGCAGAATAACATCGTGGTGCTTCTCTCCAGGAAGATTAACGAGAGAGCAGATCATCTGGAGGCATTGTTTCGAAAGAACACGGTGACAATCGGTGCCTTACAAAAGTCAGTGGACTTCGCGTTGGAGGTGAGAGACTTAAGATCAGATAAGAAAGCAGTGAAGGAAGTGGTTAAAACGAATGAACACAAAATAACTGAGCTGGAGCAGAAGCTGAACGAGGCGGAGAGGTATCGCCGGAGATGGAACCTGAGGCTACACGGCATTCCCGAGGAGTCAGAGGAGGACATTAAAGACACAGTGATCAATATCTGTGGGGCTGTGGCTCCTGAGCTCAAGGAGCGATTTAAGACAGAGGTAGACATTGTCCACAGGCTGGGGCGGAAGGAGCAGGGCAAAAACCCGAGAACCACGATCATTCAGTTCATCAGCAGATCGACGCGTGATGCGCTGCGGAGGCGAGCGAAGACCTGCGGGTCGCGGAGGACCTGAGCGCGCTGGACGCGGCGGCGCGCAGGCTGCTGTGGCCCCGGGTGAGAGGCGCCAGGGAGAGAGGGCGCAGAGCCTGCTTCGCGGGTGGAAAGGCTTTCACTGATGGTGTGGAAGTGAAGCCGGAATAAAACTGGAATAAAGAAAAGACTGTTTACATGGGACTTACTCTGACGTTCTAACGATCTTTTATAAATAGTTTATATTTTATTTATATGATTGTTGAATTATAACAACTATATATATATATGTGTGTGTGTGTGTTATTATCGGCATAGTTCTTACAAGTAAACTTGTTTTTTTTTCTCTCCTGTGCTATTTGTATTTCATAGGGAATAAGGACCCCTCGAGTTACATGTATCTCAGTTTTTCATTCAAAACGTTTTTTCTTGTTAAAGGTTATATATGTCGTTATCGCTGTGTTCTATTAATGTCAGGGGTATTCGTGATTTGACAAAACGAAAGGCTATTTTTTTGTACTGCAAGAGGTTTAATGCAGATTTTTATTTTTTACAAGAGACGCACGCTTGTTCTTCGGATTTGAAGTTTTGGAAGACTCAATGGGGGAGTGATGTCTGGTTATCATTTGGTAGTAATCATTCTGCGGGGGTTGCGATATTAAAGGGTACATTTAAAGGTTAAATTATTAGTAGTAGAGTTCATCATTTGGGCAGATGGATAATTCTTGTAGTGGCTCTTAATGGGAAAATGTTTTTGCTGGGGAATATATATGCTTTTAATAAAAAACAATATAGCAGAGACTTGTTTCTTGAAGTTGAAGAAGTAGTGAATAAGGTGAAGGCCAAGTTCCAGGATTTTGACATTATTTTAGGGGGTGATTTTCACACAGTCTTTGATGTCAAGTTGGATAGATTCCCTGTACCTGCTAGATCTCCCCCTCCTGATATGGAGTTGCACAGGTTATGTCAAGGCTTAGGAATTAGTGATATATAGAGATGTAAACATCCAGGAAAGGAGTTCACATGGTGTAACAAGGACAGCTCTAAACAATCAAGAATAGATTTTTGGTTGAGTTCAAATGCATTAGAAGGACAGATTAACAAGGTTTCTATTGAACCATCAGTACTATCTGACCATAAAGCAATTTATCCTTCTGTTAACTTGAGTAACAATGAGGATTATAAAGTCCCTAAGACTTATTGGAAACTCAATAATAGGATTTTGGAAAATGACAGCTTTAAAATGGAAATAAAGGAAATTAGTTCAGGTGGTTTTCCGAACTCATACATCAGAAAGACCACCGAAACTAAAATTATTCTGCAGCTAGGATCACACATTCTCCCTTCCCTTAACGACAGACTACTGTTCTTTTAAATTTTCTCAATTCATTGGAAGTTTCATTTCACACCTCTCTGCACCCATTCTGACTTCACACCTCTTGATTGGCCTCTCTTTCTGTCCCCTGCTCCCGCCTCTCACTCCTCCTCCCTCTCAACCTTTGTTCTCCCGCTACTTTACCTTTGCCTACTGCCCTGTCTCTCTCACACCTGAAGAAGGCTCCACGGCCGAAACGTTGTGTTCTCTTTCTTCTTTTTTTCAGCATGGAATAAACCTATTACTTGTTCCATAAAGGAAATTATACAAGCATATTGGAGGCGAGCTCAATTAACAAATTCATATAGCCAAAACTGGAAATGTATTAAGTATAAGATCAGATGAATTGCTATAAAAAGAAGTAAAGAAGCTGCACGCTCTAATAAAATAAAGGAAAAGGAAGTTATGAAGGCAATTTGTGATCTTACTGATGACAGCAATACTACTCAAACAGATGCTTGTAAATTATTTGGACTGCAAGCTGAACTGGATGAACTATACATGGAAAAAGCAAAAGAAGCTTTTGTTAGATCCAGGAGACGATGGTTGGAAGAAGGCGAAAAAAACTCAAAATACTCCTATAATTTGGAATAAAAGAATGGAGATTATACATCTCTTAGTAAACTTAATATAGATAGCTATGAAACTCAAAATCCTGTAGAAATTTCATGATATGTATCAGATTTCTTTGGTAAGTTATATACTAGTAAGGCATGTTCTACAGATAAAATGTGTGATTTTCTGAACTCATTAAAAGAAGACTTTAAAACTATAGACGAAGGGTTAAAAGCCATCTGTGATAAAGAGATATCCATCTTTGAAATTAAGAAAGTTATTAATAAACTCAAGGTTAACAAATCTCCTGGTAATCATGGCCTTACCACTGAATTTTATAAAACCTTTCGAGATGATTTGGCTAAATTTCTTCTAATGGTGTTTAAGGAATCAATTGACAAGGGAGTTTTACCAACCTCGATGACTCAGGGCTTAATAACCATAATTCCAAAACCAGATAAAGATCTTTTGTTGATAGATAATTGGCAGCCTATCACTCTGATTAATAATGATGGAAAGATTCTTGCTTCTGTTTGTGCAGAGAGACTGAAAACAGGCCTTGACTCAATTATTGATGAGTCACAATCAGGTTTCATGAAAGGAAGACGTATATGTAATAATATTTGTTTGGTGTTGGACCTTGTAGAGTCAGTTAAAACTCTTGTTACCCAACGATTTAAAATTAATATAGATGACAAATAGCCCTGAAATTATTCAGCATTTGTTTTGGTTATGTCCCAGGGTAAAAATGTTCTGGACTAAGTTGCAGAATTATATTAAAAAAAGAGACCAATATTGATATTTGTTTTGTTGAAAAATATATTATGTTAAGTTTCAGCCCCAGTGAAAACAATATAAAAATGTCATTTGTAATATATTTAATTATTATACTGGCACGTTATCACATACATAAAATGAAGTGGTCTGGGAGGTACCCTGTGTTTGAGCATTTTAAAACGGAAGTAAAGAGGTATTTGCAGACTTGCAGATTTCGAAATGCAAAAATATGAAAGCGGTGCGGACATTATTTTTATTTAATGTTTCATCTTTTTTCATAACTTGAATTGATGTAGTAGTATGTACCCCTGACGATATTTTTGTTCTTTTGTTAAGCATAAATAAAAAATGTAAAAAAAATTGACTCTTATATCTCTGTCGCCGTCCAGTGGACATTTCTCGGAAGTGTCACCGCCCGTCGTAAATCAGTAAAGTCCCGGAATTGAAATTGTGATTGGACGAGAGCCGTATCCGTCCCGCCTCCTGCCGAAATCTCGGCGCTGATTGGTTCTGAGCCGAGTCACTCAACGTGAGGGCGGTATTTTCATGGAAGAACACGGAAGTCCGCGGAGATTGGCTAGGAGCGGTATCACTCACCCAAATTAAAAAGAAGTCCCGCCTTTTTCCAGCCAACGGCGGTGATTGGACAAGCCCTGCGTCACTCTTATGACGTCCTTTAACTACAACGGATCCGGATCTGATGCGTGATTAGCGCGACAGCCGGTCCGTCGCTGAGATCGGTGTGGAGCCGCGGCCCAGGACGCTATGGTTCCGCTCTCTGCTCGTCAAGCACTGCGGACTCCTGGAAAACCGTATTGCAGGGCAGAGAGTTATTGAACTCCAGACGTCGCCGGAGAGTTACTTTACTGGCGAGTCGCCTCACGTTGTTGATTAATTCGACCTTATTGTGTTTTCTCTTCTTTATCATTTATATTGCAATAGTAAAAATGCTATTCAATGCACACAAGAGTACATTGCAGATCACCAGGGTACATTATACAGGCAAATAAAGACAAGTTACGCACAGCTTTCATGTTGGGACATTTAGATATAGTTTGGAGACGTGCCCTCATGTGTTTCAGATGTGACTTCTTTCCATTTGGAAGCGCCTTAATTCTGCACTAGAATGAATGATTTCCATCTTCACTCTAGGGTACTGTACTTTATAGCACTGTATTGTATTCTACAGATATGTCTGTTATTTATACATTTTCTTTCTCACTTTGTCTCTCTGTCCATTTGTATCAGTTTTTTGGAGAACACCATCACACCAGCATCACAACAACATTACTTCTACTGGCTTATTAAGCAAATGTCTCTACTAAATTCTTTTTATATACAAAACATATTTTTGGACATGATATACACAAATGGCTAATTATACTTTCTGATTATATTTCCATCTTAGAAATGAAGCATTTCTCTCCTGCAGTTTGAGGTTGTTAAATAGAAAACTGGATCACCCCAGGGCTGAATCTTCTCCCTCTCTTACACACTTTGTTCACGAACGATTACAAGAGCAAACACATAGACTGACTTCTCACAAAGTGTGTCGATGACACAGTCCCGGTCAGCTTACTAAAGGACCCAGAAAATCACCACGGGCCATTCTGAACAGTTTCTCGGAATGGTCTGTTGACTTCTCTTTGATGTTTCATGTTACAAGAGCAAAACAATACTCACTGATTTGAGGATAATTGCGCCATCCCTCCAGCCTACTGAAATGAACCGTCAGACTGCAGAAGCTGTCAGTGACTACAGGTCCTTGGGACTGGTCAGAGAAACCTGAGATGAGACAAACGTTGTGAGACCATTTATAAGCTTGTGACCTCAAATTAAACAGAAGTCAGACATTTTCAAAGGGGGCAACACCGCGGCACAGTGCTTAGCATCGCTGCCTCATAGCACCGGGGCCCTGGGTTTGATTCCAGGGGTGCTGTCTGTGTGGAGTCTGCATGTTTGTTCGCGCTGCAGGGGACACCTCACCCCCACAGACACAAACTCACACCACAGCCCATTTTCCCACAACACAATCAACCCGCCAGTATCAGTCTGTGTTCAGTGCTGGGGAGGTGCCTTGTCCTTGCAGAACAAAAACAAGGTGATCAGGACTGACGGCAAGACTCAGGTATTCAAGTACCCAGTAAATCCAGGGCTCAAATGGGGGAACTGTTTCACGAGCTACACAATATCCTCACACACGATGACAGAGCCTTGGAAAGCCGTGTGGAGAGTGAGGTGCTCGTACCCAGCCGGAGTTAAAAGACCACGCATTGAGCAGAGCAACTGAGCAAAAGCACACTATCGATCTATCCAACCCAGAAAAGCACACATCTCTGTGATACAGAGGCTAAGGCAACATGTGAGTAAAGGATTTTGAATCGGCAATTGTGCTGATGAGCCAGTCAGCAATTTTTCAGAAACAGCAAAAATGTCAGCCTCCAGGAGCTGCAGAAGATTGTGAGATATAAAGGAGTGAAACCAGGGCAGGAGAAACCGATTCCTTCTGCAGGAAGCTGAGGAAAAAGATGCACACCCTGCAGACTGAAAGGAAGACAGCACAAACTATCGGTCATGTCAGCCTAGAAGAAAGTGTAGTGCAGTGTGAGTTGCAACTAAGTTTTTGTTCAATATTTGTTTTGTCTGAAAGAGTCTATTTTGATTAGATGCATGAAACACTATTTCTTTCTCATTCTCTGTCTTTCTAAGTCTTATTTGGATCACACCATAAAGTTCATAACCCCGCCAGTTGCTTTGGCTCTGAAAGCATCCCTCAGCAGGGACAGCCCTGATCCCCAAACACAGGGCTGCCCTTCCCACTGCCCGTCTGCTCTCTGCCCAGTGGAAGTAGTGTTTCTGCCCCGCAGCTGTGTGAGAGAAGATGAGCTGAGAGCACTAACCCACCTCTGGAGAGGGAAGAGTCTCAGCTGGAGGGGAGCAGGAGCTGCCGGGCTGCCGCAGACAAGGTGCCGCTGAAATGATAGAGAAATCTTTTAGAATCAAACGTCACCTGGCTCAGTGTTTAAGCTGTAGTACATGATCACATTAGATTATTAAAACATGCAGACTGCCATTTCCATTCTGTACAAACAAAGGGTTTTCCATTGTAGAAAACACCACCGCATCTCCAAAGCGGAGTGCACTGGGACTGCAGTCCAGAGAAACCCATCATGTTACAAGAACTGGAGGCCATTTCACACCAAAACTGTAGAATAGGATTCTTTCTGCACACCCAGTACTGGGGGCTGTGTCGGAGGCTCCTCACCGGAAGAGACTTGCATTCCTGTTGGCTCCTCTCGTTCTGTGATGATTTTAGCCGTCGAATCGGGCAGGAGGCAGGCGCTCTTCGGGAGCTCTCGTCCCGTGCTATAACTCGGACCACGCGATGGCACAACTGCTTCCTCCGTACAAACAGAAACTTCAAACAACAAACCCCAACAAGAAATCTGTGCACGCTTGGACTCCTGCTGCAGCTGAGCAGTCACGCACACACCTCCTGTTGCTCCCAGAGAGAAACAGGCCCAGGGTCCCAGCGCTGCCACCCGCTGCGCCGCGTCTCTCACCTTTTCACCTCCACATGCAGTTCATGACGCGACCGGAGACTCGCCGTTTCAACAACTTTTACAGCTCCGTTGACACGGCAACCACGTTTTATTGACAAAGTAAAATAAACACAGGAGAAAAGTTTGCAAACAAGACGGGAGCTAAAAGAAACACGAGGACAGTGGGTTTGCTTTATGTGCCGAGTCGATAAACCAGCGCTGCAGACACGTGAATAAAAGAAAACATACACACAAGGGAACACAGAAGAGAGACATAGAAATACAAGAGACGATAAATACGCTGAAATTGTATTATTATAATTAATTCTAATGTTCAATCAAATCAGCGAAACACGTGGGCAGGGCAGCCTAGTGAACTAGAGACTACATTACCCATAAGCCCTGTGGACGACAACATTTTGACGTAATCGACTCGCGTCTTTTGTATTTTTTATGAGACCAAAAACTACAAGAAAACGTAACGTAGCAATCGTATTGTCAGGGTACATGAAATAATACATGTACATTTTATGGAAAAAAAGATTAAACAAGGTAAATGCAGATAGGGTCCGTCCATGCTTCAACGTTCTCACAACTAGACACAGTACGTCTTTACATCTGTTTTAAACTGTTCAAACATGGTCTCCTCTCACACCATTCCGTTAATAATTATGTTGCGCAAGTATAATAATTTTTAAAAATACAAACGATATTTTCATCTTCGTCTAGAACAGCTTCATAAACCTACACCTAACAAATAAATGCACCAAAGATTCCTCTTCCCGCATAACAAGGCTTTCCGAAGTGTTAAGGACTGTTATAGTTCTGGTTCTTTGAAAAACTAAATAGTTTAGACAGTCTTAGAGTTAGTTATTTGCTTTTGTGTAAGTCTTTTTCATGAATGCCAGAGGTACTCGAAATGTTGTTAAAAGAAAAACGTTTTTTTTTGTAAAAAACTGTGTGCTGTGTTTTATTTTTTACAGAGAACGCATGCATGTTGAAACTAAAGTTTATAAATAATTGAGAAATATTAAAGCAAAGAAAATATGATACGTTTAAAATATACAATTTGATCACATAATTACTTAATTACCTCTGATAGTTAAATGTTTTTTTCTGCTACGTTATTTTTCTCTTGTATATGACTCTGATCCTCTTGTTGTATTTGTATTTGTAAATTCTATATATTTAATAAAAATTAAAAAAAATAACAAGGCTTTCCGATAGCGCTTTGAGACTCACCTCCGTGGACTCGTGTATCTCTGTCGCCGCCCAGTGGACATTTCTCGGAAGTGTCACCGCCCACCGTAATTCAGTAAAGTCCCATAATTGAAATTGTAATTGGACGAGAGCCGTATCCGTTCTGCCTCCTGCCGAAATCTCGGCGCTGATTGGTTCAAAGCCGAGTCACTCAATGTGAGGGCGGTATTTCCGTGGAAGAACACGGAAGTCCGCGGTGATTGGCTAGGAGCGGTGTCACTCACCCAAACTAAAAGGAAGTCCCGCCTTTTCCCAGCCAACGGCGGTGATTGGACATGCCGTACGTCACTCTTATGACGCCCCTTAACTACGACGGATCCGGATCTGATGCGTCATTAGCGCGACAGCCGGTCCGTCGCTGAGATCGGTGTGGAGCCGCGGCCCAGGATGCTATGGTTCCGCTCTCTGCTCGTCAAGTATTGCGGACTTAATTCGACTTTATTGTGTTTTCTCTTCTTTAACATTTATATTGCAATAGTAAAAATGCTATTCAATGCACACAAGAGTACATTACAGATCACCGGGGTACATTATACAGGCAAATACAGACTAGGTAAGCACAGCTTTCATGTTGGGACATTTAGAAATAGTTTGGAGACGTGCCCTCATGTGTTTCAGATGTGACTTCTTTCCATTTGGAAGCGCCTTACTTCTACCAAGGAAAGAAAAGGCTTCGATAACGAGATCGTAATGAAGAAATAGTAACGATCATTTCAGTGCATGAGCTTACCTGTTATATTGGGCGAGATTTCACACGGATAATCAAACGAGAACGGGTTTGCCCTTGAATCCATTCCACTGCCTAACCTGAAAGTCAGAGCATGAGAACGGACGGATTGTATGGCGATTGTGGTGTTGCTCGACCACATCAATTAGGCGAGAAGTACAATCTGCTACTACGACATACGGTCTAATTATTCCATTTCGATTATTTCTTATCTTTAGGCTATTTACACATAAAATAACGAGCAAGTATAATGATTAAGTCAATGATAAATTATATTTTATATTCGGTTCAGCAGTATTGAGCAGTAAAATAACATAAATTTGTCTATAGGAAATGTCAGAATTAGAAACCTTCTTTACACCACTTTGCATATCAGTTCAGAGTGTTTTTACAACAGAACAAAACAAAAACAAACATAAGGTTTCTGGACTGCTTCGAAAAAGACAGTTATCATCTCTATTACTATTATCTCTATTAAATCTATGCACACTATGTATCTTTACCGGGTCAATTCAATGTACAATTCTGTAACGACGCCACCTTAACCTTATTATTCATACAATATTTGTTTGACAATAGTCATGTTTTATTGCAGTCATTTAGTTTCCCCAAAGAGGTGCTCCAAAATAGTTTGACAAGATATTGTGAGATTGCAAGAGGCATCTTAAGTATTTATTAGTACAAGTATGACTAAATTGTTTTCCTTGTAGTCTAATAAAGGTTGTAAATTCTTCCATAGTTTCTGAGGGGCTACTGTTAGTTTCTTAAAAGCATCAATACCTCTCTAGGAGTAGCTCTGGTTATGACGGACTGTTATCAGACTTTTCACAAACATATCTATTCATAAAATCTTCTTGATTCTACATTTCATCATCCACACCAGTTAATTTGTTGACACCGCTTATACTATTTTAAACCCAGTTTTCAAAGCACAGGTTTATTTTTTCTCTGTATTCTAGATGATGTATCAATGGGAGGTATGTTTATCTATAAGAGACCACGTGAGGGGAACTTCTTCATGGAAGCTGGCAAGTTTCAGGGGGGTTTCCAGCATCCAAATGACATTCAAGTAAAAAGTCTATACCCGCTAGTTCCTGAATGATTAAATTAGGGGAAACATACACCACCTACTTTGCTTAATTTTGTAAATAATACTCTGTCGGTATCAGTATTAGATGCTCTAAACCCTGTAGCATTTATGCCTCCTTCTGCCTGTGTTTGACAAATAACAACCATGAATATTTTTTTATTTTATTTTACAGTGGTAGAGAACATCAAATCACATCTCCTTTTGGATTTTTGAAAATCTTAATACCAAGATCGCTGGAGCTCAGTTCGCTGTCGAGGTAGGACGAGGGCTCTGGCTCGGGGGAATCACGGCTCCACAGCTCCTACCTGTTGCAGAGTGTTTCTGCCCTCCCGATGGCCTCTGTGTTTTAGAAGGATCCGTCTCTCTTCGCTTGTTTACACCACAGGTTTCATCGACGATAGTGTGCATCCTGAAGCAGTGAGTTATCGGTCTTATTTCTACTGAGAAACAGTTCAAGCACTCACAAAACAATAACCAGGAGACGGTATATGAAAAAGTATTGTAAGACTTGCAGAGTAGATTTGAATAGACAGTGGACGTCACACTGTGTGCTTGAATATCAGAGATTCAATTCATTCTTTCCTGCAGGTTAACTTCCTGTTTGACATTGTACTGCTGTCACTTCTTCACAAACTCATAACTCGCCGTGTTCAATTTTGTGTTGAGTTACAGGAACCTCAGCATCAGATAGATAGATACTTTATTGATCCCGTGAGGGAAATTGCAGTGCAACAGCAGCTTAACACACACAACACAGCCACAGTGTAACGAATTATATACTAATAGTACAATACATACAATACAATACAAGAGTTACTCACAGTCCGGACACACAAGAGGAAACTAGAACAGAACAGTACACAGAAAATCGTATCACACATATGAATATAAATATAGATGTAACCACAGATATAAATATAAATATAAATGTATTGCACAGGTCCCTGGCATATATTGCACAAAAGTGGTTGTAAACGGGAAAAAGAAAAAGAAAAAGAAAGAGAACAGATGTAGCAGTAGATGTGTATATGCGTTTAGTCCAGAAACAGGTCACTGTCGCTGTTGCCTCTGCCAAGACGCACGGTGGATGCGTTGTACAGTCTTATGGCAGACGGCAAGAATGACCTCCTGTAGCGCTCCCTGTCGCACCGTGGATGAATCAGTCTATTGCTGAACGTGCTCTTCATTCCTGCAAGCCTGTCATAGAGGGGATGGGAGAAGTTGTCCATGATGGCCTCTAGTTTGGACATCATTCTCCTCTCAGCCACTACCTCCAAGGGGTCCAGGTCAGACCCAATGACAGAGCTCGCTCTCCTGATGAGCTTGTTCAGCCTTTTGGAATCTACTGCTCTAATCCCAGAGCCCCAGCACACCACTGCGTAGAAAATGGCACTCGCTACCACCGACTGATAAAACATGTGTAGCATCTTACTACACACATTGAAGGACCTGAGCCTCCTCAAGAAGTAAAGTCGGCTCTGTCCGTTCTTATAGATGGCCTCGATGTTCTTAGACCATTCCAGTCTATCGTCGATGTGCACTCCCAGGTACTTGTACGAGTCCACCATCTCCACGCCACTCCCATGGATGTAGACAGGAGTAGGTTTGACCTTTTTCCTCCTGAAATCTACCACCAGTTCCTTTGTCTTTGTAACATTCAGTTCCAAGTGGTTCACCCCACACCACTCCACAAAGCTGCTGACCAGATGAAATACTCTTCAGCGCCCCAGGGAGACTGGGGGACTTGCCAGATTTTCAGCTTTATTACTGGGTCCTTCGGCTCAGGGCTGTTGAGCAAAGTGCTCCCCTCTGCTGGAGAGCCACAGGGGCACTACAGAGCGGCCTCGTCTTCCCTGCTCCTGCCCGTGCCTGTGGACGGCCAGTGTGACCGCGCACGACAAAAGTAGTGCATTCGTGGTGTAAATACAGAACGTTCACTAGCTGACTGAGGAAAGTTACATAGACGGGAGTATACGTTCTGAAATAATGTGAACCACTGTTACTACACACAGACAGACTACTCAAAAATCAAGTGGCTTTTTAAGGTCATTTTGTCTGCCTAAAGTACGTTAGATTTGTCACAGCAAAGAGTTTGAATACTTACAGAATGCATCAGCTAGAATTGTTACTTGGAGCAACAGGTATGACCACATAATCCCCATACTTATCTCTCTTCATTGGCTTCCTATCATGTACAGGGCGGACTTCAAAATCCTTCTACTTACTTACAAGGCTCTCAGAGGTCAGGGACCTGTCCTGCCTCGCAGGGATGCTGCAGAGGAGAAATACAGTACACAGCATGGTTTCAGAGGCCTGTCCGTCATGGGCTGGGCACCATGTGAGTTGAATACTGCATCAGTGCCATGGATCCAAGAGGGGCATCGTGGATACAGCTATCGTTTAGGAGGATTTAGCATGCCCAAAGGGGTTGGGCAGCCAGTTGACCATGGACCCCTAGAGGATTTTATTCTCCTTACTGAGGAGTCTTTGGTTCCTTTCCTCCATTGTCTTCAGTTCTGTATTCACAAAATGTATATTTACTTGCATTGTTAACCGCCTTGGGGCAACCTTGTTGTGAAAGGCGCTATATGAAAATAAATTGAATTGAATGGAATGACAGAGTCAAGGCTTTTCCAGTTTCCTCTCCTATTATCTTCTTTCAGAGAGCAGATCGACTCCCGGAGAGTCGTGTGAGTTGAAGTCGAGCCCCGAGCCTCCCCGTCAGTCTGAGACCTAAGCCCCGGGTGAAGCTCTCATGCTGTCGGGGTGAGTTTGTAGAAGGGGCTGTTCTCTACCACGCCGGCCGTTTACATTCAAACTGTCTACATGTTTACTTGCAGATTGTCTATTGTTTGTATATTGTCTTGATGCACTGTTTGCACTTTGTTTTGTTTTTTACACTTGTTTTACAATCGAGAGACTTTCTGTAAGTATTCCATTGTACCAGTACCGGTTACATATGGCAATAAAGTTCAAGGTCAAGTTCTTTATCTGCACTCTAAAACACAGTAAAACCTTGAACCTTTCAACTGGACCACTGCCGTTCTACATCAAAATGACTTTAACTAGGACGGAGACTTGAATGGGATGAAAAAGGAAAAGGCATTATTTGCAGGAAGAAATTAAACTGTTCCACCTGATCACTTGCTAAACAAAGTGATTCACTGGAGTGGAGGCGGTGAAAGCTTTGTGAATCAACTTACAAAAGGATACATGTAAGAAACGTAGCTCCCATATTTAACCCTTGAAAAATCTCTGAGTGTTATGTGGAGGTGAAAGTATTGTTCAATTATTCTAATAAAGCTCACTCAACTAAGACCCATGTTGGAAAAGTACCAGAGTATTCTCACCTAAGAGGAAATACTAACAAGTAGGATGTTAAAATGAAAAGCATTAGAAACTGAATGATCTTCAGTAGCTAAGTGATTATTGAGCTCTGGGTCACAGTGCTCCTGAAAAAAAAAATCAAATTTCAGCAGAGACACCCACAGACAGCAATAGTGTTCTCTACCTTTTGTTTCCCCTCCTGTCCACAACTGGAACAACTGTTTGCTAACAAAGACTGTTTATCTGTCTGGAAAGGTCTCCAAACTGTTACCAATTACAAAAGAAAATGCCCTCAGATACATCTTGATCACTCTCTACCAGATAACACATTTTACAGCAGGTCTGAAACACAAAGGATCTCCAACGACCTTGTCCATGGCAGTCTCGCAACTCGTCCAAATAATTCACATCCTGGGGATGAGCTATTGTCCCCCACTCAACTGGAGTGCCACACCCACTCACACTCAATCTCTCACGAAGACTTGACGCCGTTAACAAGTCTTGAGAATGCCCTGTGAAGCAAAGAACAGGATGTGTTAAGGCTATTCAAAAAGCAAAACTGTAAAAAGGCAGCAGGACCTGACTGTGTATCTCCAGCCACACTACAGCCCTGTGCTGGCCAACTCGCTCCAATCTTTACAGACGTTTTTAAGCAATCATTGTCCCAGTGCACAGTGCCAGACTGCTTCAAATCTTCTGTTATTGTTCCTGTTCCAAAAAAGGACACAAGAACCTGCCTTAATGCCTACAGACCCATCGCACTAACGTCAGAACTGGTACGTCTTCCCAACACGTTCGTGTCACAGTGAGGTGACCCCTCAAACAAGAATTATTTCCTGCCTCATATATGACTACGCCACCTAGCAATGCAAACAGGGTGCTAGGGCCCCTCTCCATTACCACAGGTTCTGTTGATCTCCCAGATCCACCAATGCCCACACAGACCAGCGACAAGCATGTGTATCGTATAAGTGACCTTTTTTATTTTCTATCCACATTCACCATCAGCCAAAGACACAACGAAAACAGCAGCAACAAAAGGTCCTTCCAAGGGTCATAATGAATCCAGAGGGACGGCAGTCTTTTCTGTCAAGTACCGAAGAGTGGCCACTCGAACGATTCTTCTTCGTACCTGTAAAGTCTTTGATGGCCCCAGTGAACGAGAGGCCGGTCCCATTTCCCCAGACTCCGTTCAGGTTCCACTAGAAATCCTCCCGCGAACTGTATTCCATTCCCCTCAGTTTGGAGTGGCTGCCGGGCCGGTTTCTCGCTCCTTGCCTTCAGGTATTAAAAGTCTCTGTACAGTACCTCTGTTCCGATGCCACTGTCTCCCGTGGTCGTCAATCGGTCCTTGCCTCCGCGAACTCGCGCTCCGCAGCTTCCCTTGTGCCGCCTGTGTCGTCTCCCGGGTCTGGTGGGAATCGGGAGCGCGCTCCGTTCCGGCTCAGATGGTTTTATTCCTCCCCTCAGCCCATCTCCCTCCGGGGGTTTTCCACTGTCCCTGTCAGAAAGGGGCTTGCCCAGTATTTTACCAGGAGGAAGCTCGTGTGGCTGAGGAGTGTGAGAGTGCCGAGCTTAGGTTTATGGGCCCTTATCACTTCTTTGTTCACTCTCCGGGTCGGAGAAACCTGAAAAGAGACAAACGTTGTGAGACCATTTATTAGCTTGGTGACCTCAAATTAAACAGAACAATAGCAACACTGTTCTACAAACCTTTCACTGAAAGGGTTTTCAAACACTGTCCCACTTGCTGGTTTGGCAACATCAGTAGCTGGAATTGAATATGCAGCCATTAGTCTGCCTGGCAAAAAACAACCGCTCTCTCCAGTGGTCTGCATACAAGTGAACACACAAACCCCATACTATTAAAACCCCCTTTAGGGCACACTCACACCACAACACAATCAACCTGACAGACTTACCAACACTGGACTGCAGAAGCAGCAGGATACCCTTGAGAACATGACAGAGCATGCAAACTCCACACAGACAGCACTCCAGGAAACCAGACACATGAGAACATGTGCAGAGCATGTGCGCCGTCTCTCAGCCTTTCACCTCCACATGCAGATCAGGACGCGACCGGACACCGGAGACTCCTCACTCCTGCAGGAGGAGGCGCCGACAGACTCGCTCAGCCCAGCGCTTACATTTCCCCACCAGCTGCGTGTTTCCCCGACAGTCCTGTCCTACAGCCTGCGACTCACCGCTTCTTCCTTTTCTTCTGCGAAATGTCCACAAAATACTCCAGCCAGCGCTTTTTAGACTAAAGTTTTGGCTTCGCTCGCTGATTAGATTACAAAAGCCGACTGTTTACCTCCTGGAGGTCAGATTGGAACAACTTCTGCAACACCGTTTCCCCGGCAACCACGTTTTATTTAACAAAGTAAAACAGACACAGGAGAAAAGTTTGCAAACATGCAGGATGAGCGCTGCAGACACAGGCTTGTGAAATAAACAGAACAGAAAAGAGAAAGTAAAATACACACTAGAGTACACATAACACAATCAGGGGGACACAATACTCCTGCTCTTTACACAAACAGGTCGGCGCAGCTGTCATGATGTCTCATTTACAAAGAGTCTGAAGATTTGCTCGTCTCTTCCCAGAGCAGCTTCACTCCGGAGAGCAAGAAACAGCTCCTGCCGAGTCCGTCTTGTAAGAGAGACAGAAATCCGCGACACGATTAATACGCTGAAATTGTATAATTAATTCTGATGCTCAATCAAATCTGCGGAACGCGTGGGCAGCGCACGTGTTCTGTAGTGCGCTATAGAGCACTAGAGAGACTACATCTCCCACAAGCCCTGTGGGCGACTTCCTTTTGACGTCATCGATTCGCGTCTTTTTTCATTTTAATTAGAACAACAATACATGTACATGTTATGCAAAAAGATTAAACAAGTAATCTTGTTTAATAGTAAACAAAAGCAGATAAGGTCCGTACATGTTTCAAATTGTCTGTACAAACGCATTTACATCCGTTTTAAAGTGTTTAAACATGGGTCTCCTCCCGCAGCATTTCGTTAGTTATTAGATCGTGGAAGTATAATACAAAATTTTAAATACAAACAACATTTTCATATTACTTTCAATGGGTTTTAATGTAGCATGATGTTACTTCTTTAAAAGTAATGTCAATATTAGTTTCCTTCTTTACATAAGCTTTCAGAGTTGC
Source organism: Lepisosteus platostomus (assembly GCF_059453375.1). NCBI lineage: Eukaryota > Metazoa > Chordata > Actinopteri > Semionotiformes > Lepisosteidae > Lepisosteus > Lepisosteus platostomus. The sequence goes on along the minus strand of NC_142629.1, from coordinate 19,593,161 downwards.
TGTCACAAAAGTCACAGTTACCATCTGTTTTGATTTTCAATCTCTGCACAACGAGGATCTGTAAGGAGGCGCTTCAAGATTCGCCGCCATAGACTCGTGTATCTCTGTCGAAAGTGCAGTTCTTTTTGAACTCTTGTAGCAATAAAAACAGATACGATACAAAACAAGAGTATATATAGCAAATCAATAATGTCATCAGGGGTACATAGATAGTATAATATATTTACACTTCTGAAAAAAAATTCAATATCTGCACAACAAGTCTTCAACAGCGCTTTGAGACTCACCGCCATAGACTCGTGTATCTCTGTCGCCACCCAGTGGCCATTTCGCGAAAGTGTCACCGCCCGCCGTGATTCAGTAAAGTTCCGGAATTGAAATTCTGATTGGACGAGAGCCGTATCCATCCCGCCTCCTGACGAAATCTCGGCGCTGATTGGTTGTGAGCCGAGTCACTCAAGGTGAGGGCGGTATTTCCGTGTAAGAACACGGAAGTCCGCGGTGATTGGCTAGGAGCGGTGTCACTCACCCAAACTAAAAGGAAGTCCCGCCTTTTCCCACCCAACGGCGGCGATTGGACACGCCGTGCGTCACTCTTATGCCGTCACTTTACCACGACGGATCTGGATCTGATGCGTGATTAGCGCGACAGCCGGTCCGTCGCTGAGATCGGTGTGGAGCCGCGGCCCAGGATGCTATGGTTCCGCTCTCTGCTCGTCAAGCACTGCGGACTCTTGGAAAACCGTATTGCAGGGCAGAGAGTTATTGAACTCCAGCCGACACTGGAGAGTTACTTTACTGGCGAGTCGCCTCACGTTGTTGATTAATACGACTTTATTGTGTTTTCTCTTCTTTAACATTTATATTGCAATCATAAAAATACTATTCAATGCACAAAAGAGTACATTACAGATCACCGGGGTACATTATACAGGCAAATAAAGATAAGGTACGCGCACAGCTTTCATGTTGGGGCATTTAGAAATAGTTTGGAGACGTGCCCTCATGTGTTTCAGATGTGACTTCTTTCCATGTGTTTTCTCTGCTTTAACAAATAGTAAAAATGCTATTCAATGCACACAAGAGTACATTACAGATCACCGGGGTTCATTATACAGGCAAATAAAGATAAGGTCTACTTATCTTTAAGGTCCGGTTTCCTGGGGTACTTGCTTACCCTCTGGAGATCAGATCGCAACAACTTTTACAGCTCCGTTTCCACGGCAACCACGTTTTATTGAAAAGTAAAATAAACACAGGAGAAAAGTTTGCAAACAAGACGGGAGCTAAAAAAAAACACGAGGATAGTTTGCTTTATGTGCCGAGTCGATAAACCAGCGCTGCAGACACGTGAATGAAAGAAACACACACAAGGGAACACAGAAGAGAGACATAGAAATACAAGACACGATAAATACGCTGAAATTCTATTAATATAATTAATTCTATTAAGCCCCGTGGGCGACAACAGTTTGACGTCATCGACTCGCGTGAACTACAGAGACTACATTACCCATAAGCCCCGTGGGTGACAACATTTTGACGTCATCGACTCGCGTCTTTTGTATTTTTTTATGAGATCAAAAACGACAAGAATACAACGCAGCAATCGTATTGTCAGGGGTACATGCAATAATACATGTACATTTTATGGAAAAAAAGATTAAACAAGGTAAATGCAGATAAGGTCCGTCCATGCTTCAACGTTCTTACAACTAGACACAGTACGTCTTTACATCTGTTTGAAACTGTTCAAACATGGTCTCCTCTCACAACATTCCGTTAATAATTATGTTGCGCAAGTATAATAATTTAAAAAAATACAAACGATATTTTCATCTTCCTTTCAATGGGATTAAAATGTAACAAATGTATTTCTTTAGAAGTAAATTATTCTCTTTCTTTATATAAGTTTGTAAAAAAGTCCTGAATATTTATAAACCACAACATAACCAAAATAAATGTTGTTAGGTTTCAGGGCTGCTTTCAGAAAGGTCACAAGGCGAGTCGGCTCACGCTACTGATCAATTCGACCTCCTTGTGTTTTCTTCTTTATCGTGCAATAATATTAATCCTTTACGATGCACGCAAGACTACATTACTGATCACCGGAGTACATTATACAGGCAAATAAAGATAAGGTACGCACAGCTTTCATGTTGGGATATTTAGACATAGTTTGGAGACGTTCCCTCGTTTTGAATTATTCAAATGCGTGTCGCTTCAATTTGGAAGCGCATAATTTCAGTGCATGAGTTTACCTGTTATATTGGGCGAGATTTCACACGGATATTCAAACAAGAACGAGTTTGCCCTGGAATCCATTCCACTGCCTTACCTGAAAGTCAGAGCATGAGAACGGACGGATTGTATGGCGATTGTGGTGTTGCTCGACCACATCAATTAGGCGAGAAGTACACTCTGCTACTACGACATACGGTCTAATTATTTAGTTTTTTATTATTTCTTATCCTTAGGTTATTTATACATATAAAAACTTTTAAGTATAATGGTTAAGTTAATGAGCAGTAAAATAACACATTTGTCTACAGGAAATGTCAGAATTAGAAACCTTCTTTACACCATTTTGCCGATCAGTTCAGAATGTTTTAACAACAGAACAAAAAAACAAACATAAGGTTTCTGGACTGCTTCGAAAAAGACGGTTATCATCCATATTACTTTTAAATCTCTGCACACTATGTATCTTTACCGGGTCGATTCAATGTACAATTTTGTTGTACAATGTACAACAGAAGATATCTTTCAATAAAGAGGATGATGATGAAGATGCAGAATTATCATGCTGTAGAGGACAATGTCCTTGGTATCAGCTCAGACAGTCAAACAGTACAGTTCTCGAGCAGAGTAAGTCCTCTGTCTGTCTGGTCAGTCGGGCTGTAGGAAGGGGGCCCCCAGGCTGTCCTCAGGGCTGGGGGGCTGCGGTCCTCGGAGTCAGAGGTGTCCAGGGAGAGGTCGTCCAGCAGGGAGCGGTGGGAGGACAGGACAGGGACGGCCAGCGGGGTGCGTCTGCAGGACAGAGAGAGGGGTCAGTGTGAGAAAGATCCACAACACTGACCCTGACCACGGACCACAGAGCACAGGACACCCCGACACCCCGTCTCACAGCCCATACCCCAACGCCCTAGTACCCCACAACGCATTCTACCTACAACCTGGACCCCCACAATGCCACAAAGTCTGTACCCCCACATTCTCTACCCATTACCCATACCCCCACATTCTCAACATGCACCCCCACACAACCAGAGAGCCCATACCCCGATACCCTCCCTCTCCATGGCCTGTACCCCAACACACACCCTCCTCATGGCCCATACCCCCACAAAGTTCAACCCACACTGTCACACAGCTTGGACCCCCATATTCTCCCCACATCGTTCGCCACACACTGCCACTCAGCCTATACCCCCACATTCTCTCCCCACAACCTGTACCCACACAGTGCAAAACAACCTGTACCCTACAGTAACCCTACCTTCTCTCTACCAACAGACAGTACCCGAACACTCACCTTCCTCGTCGCCCGTACCCCCACATTCTCTCTCCCCACAACTTGCACCCCAAGATGCTCCCTCCACACAGCCCGTACCCCCACACTGCCACACAGCCCACCCCCCCACATTCTTCCCCACAATATGCACCCCAACACTGCCACACAGCCTGTACCCCCACATTACCCTACAGCCTATAACCCCACCTTCTCCCTCCCTATGGACGGTACCCCAACACTCACCTTTCTCATCGCCCGTACCCCCACATTCTCTCTCCCCACAGCTTGCACCCCAACACGCTCCCTCTACACAGCCTGAACCCCCAACACTACCACAAAGCCCATATCCCCACATTCTCCCTACAACCTGTACCTCCATACTGGCACACGGCACATACCCCACATTCTCTCCACAGCCTGTACCCCCATTCTCACCACAACGTGCACCACCACACAGCCCACACCCCCACATTCTCCACACAGCCCATACTCCCATACTGCCACACAGCCTGTACCCCCACACTCACCTTCCTCATCGCCCATACCCCCATTCTCTCTCCTCACAGCACATACCCAGACAATGCCCCACAACGTGCACCCCCACATTCTCCCATACAACTTGCACCCTATACTACCGCACAGCCTGTACCCCCACATTCTCTCCCCAAAGCCAGTAGCCCCACACTCTCCCCACACTGTGCACCCCATCACTCTCCCCACAACCAGTACCCCCCCACTGCCACACAGCCTGTACCCCCACGTTCTGCCCAACACACAGAACCCCACACTACCACAGCCTGTACCCCCCACATTCTCCACACAACGTGCACCCCCACAGTGCCACACAGCCTGTAACTTCACCTTCTCCCCCCCCCAACGGACGGTACCCCAACACTCACCTTCCTTGTCGCCCATACCCCCACATTCTCTCTCCCCACAACATGCACCCTCAAATGCTCCCTCCCCACAGCTGGTACACCCAACACTACCACACTGCCTGTACCCCCACATTCTCCCCACAACCTGAACCCCCAGACTGCTCCACAATATGTACCCCAACATTACCCCACAGCCTGTAAACCCACATTTTCCCCACAAACTGTACCCCAGCACTGCCACACAGCCCATACCCCCACACTCTCCCTCCCAACAGACAGTACCCCAACACTCACCTTTCTCGTGGACCGTACCCCCACATTCTCTCCCCACAGCCTGTACCCCCACATTACACCACAGCCTGTAACCCCACCCTCACCCTCCCAACAGATGGTACCCCAACACTCACCTTCCTTGTCGCCCATACCCCCACATTCTCTCTCCCCACAACGTGCACCCCCACACACTCCCTCCCCACAGCGGTACACCCAACACTACCACACTGCCTGTACCCCCACATTTGCTCCCCACAACCTGTACCCCCACACTGCCACACAGCCTGTACTCCCCACATTCTCCCCCACAACGTGAACCCCACATTACACCACAGCCTATAACCCCACCTTCTCCCTCCTAACTGACAATACCCCAACACTCACCTTCCTTGTGGCCCGTACCCCCACAACGTGTACCCCCCACACACTCCCTCCCCACAGCCGGTACACCCAACACCACCACACTGCCTGTACCCCCACACTCTCCCCACAACGTGCACCCCCACACCGCCACACAGCCTGTAACCCCACCTTCTCCCCCCCACCGAATGGTGGTATCCCAACACTCACCTTCCTCATCGCCTATACCCCTACATTCTCTCTCCCCACAACTTGCACCCCAAGATGCTCCCTCCACACAGCCTGAACCCCCAACACTACCACACAGCCCATACCCCCACTTTTTCCCCACAACCACTACACAGCCTGTACCCCCACATTCTCCCCACAACATGCACCCCCACACTGCCACAAAGCCCATAGCACCTCATTAGCCCAGAGCTTGTAACCCAACCCTCTCTCCCCCAACAGACGGTACCCCAACATTCGCCTTCCTTGTCACCCATACCCCCACATTCTCTCTCCCCACAACGTGCACCCCCAAACGCTCCTTCCCCACAACCGGTACACCCAACACTACCATACAGCCCATACCCCCACATTCTCCTCACAACCTGTAACCCCACACTGCCATACAGACTGTATCCCCACATTTGTTCCCCACAAGCTTTACCCCCACACTGCCACACAGCCCATACCCCCACATTCTCCCCACAACATGCACCCCCACACTACCACACAGCCTGTACCCCCACATTCTCCCCACATCCTGTACCCCCACATTACCCCACAGCCTATAACCCCAACCTCATCTTCCTCATCGCCCATACCCCCATTCTCTCTCCTCACAGCACATATCCACACAATGCCCCACAACGTGCACCCCCACATTCTCCCATACAACTTGCACCCCATACTACCACAAAGCCTGTACCCCCACATTCTCTCCCCAAAGCCAGTAGCCCCACACTCTCCCCACACTGTGCACCCCTACACTCTCCCCACAAACAATACCCCCACACTTTCCCCACAACGTGCACCCCATCACTCTCTCCACAACCTGTACCCCCTCACTGCCACACAGCCTGTAACCCCACCTTCCCCCCCCCCCCAACGGATGGTACCCCAACACTCACCTTCCTTGTCACCCATACCCCCACCTTCTCTCTCCCCACAATGTACAACCCCAAATGCTCCCTCCCCACAGCTGGTACACCCAACACTACCACACAGCCCATACCCCCACATTCTCCCTCCCAACAGACAGTACCCCAACACTCACCTTTCTCGTGGACCGTACCCCCACATTCTCTCCCCACAGCCTGTAACCCCACCCTCACCCTCCCAACAGACGGTACCCCAACACTCACCTTCCTTGTCGCCCATACCCCCACATTCTCTCTACCCGTAACGTGCACCCCTACACAGCCTGTACCCCCACATTCTCCACACAGCCCATACTCCCATACTGCCACAGTCTGTACCTCCAAATTTGCTCCCCATAGCCTGTACCCCACCCTCACCTTCCTCACAGCACATACCCACACAATGCCCCACAATGTGCATCCCCACACTCTCCCCACAACGTGCACCCCCACACTGCCACACAGCCTGTAACCCCACCCTCTCCCTCCCAACGGACGGTACCCCAACACTCACCTTCCTTGTTGCCCATACCCCACATTCTCTCTCCCCACAACCTGCACCCCCAAATGCTCCCTCCCCACAGCTGGTACACCCAACACTACCACACAGCCCATACCCCCACATTCTCCTCACAACCTGAACCCCCACACTCCTCCACAATACATACCCCAACATTACGCCACAGCCTGTAACCCCACCCTCTCCCTCCCAACGGACAGTACCCCAAAACTCACCTTCCTCGTGGCCTGTACCCCCGCATTCTCTCTCCTCACAGCACATATCCCCAAACTGCCTCACAACATGCACCCCATACTACCACACAGTGCATACCCCTACATTGCCATACAGCCTGTACCCCCACATTCTCCCTCACAACCTGTAACCCCACACTACCACAGAGCCTGTACCCCCACATTTTCTCCCCACAACCCGTACCCCCCACTGCCCCACAGCCTGAACCCCCACATTCCCTGCCCTCAACGTTCACCCCCACACTACCACACAGCCTGAACCCCCACATTCCCTGCCCTCAACGTTCACCCCCACACTACCACACAGCCTGTACCCCCACATTTTCTCCCTACAACCTGTATCCCACACTGCTACACAGCCTGTACCCCCACATTCTATACCCCCATACTGTCACACAGCCTGTACCCCCACATTCTCTCCCCACAACCTGTACCCCCACACAGCCTGTACCCCCACATTCTCTCCCCACAACCTGTACCCCCACACTGCAACGCAGCCTGTACCCCCACATTCTCCCCACAACCAGTACCCCCACATTCTCTCCCCACAACCAGTACCCCCATACTGCCACACAGCCTGTACCCCCACATTCTCTCCCCACATTACCACACAGCCTGTACCCCCACATTCTCTCCCCACAACCCGTACCCCCCCACTGCCCCACAGCCTGTACCCCCACATTCTATACCCTCATACTGCCACACCCCCATTCTCCCCACAGCCTGTACCCCCACATTCTCCCCCCACAACCTGTACCCCCACACAGCCTGTACCCCCACATTCTCCCCACAACCTGTACCCCCACATTCTCCCCACAACCTGTACCCCCACACAGCCTGTACCCCCACATTCTCTCCCCACAACCAGTACCCCCACACTGCAACGCAGCCTGTACCCCCACATTCTCTCCCCACAACCAGTACCCCCACACTGCAACGCAGCCTGTACCCCCACATTCTCCCCACAACCAGTACCCCATACTGCCACACAGCCTGTACCCCCACAATCTCCCCACAACCAGTACCCCATACTGCCACACAGCCTGTACCCCCACATTCTCCCAAAAACCTGTACCCCCACACTACTACACAGCCTGTACCCCCACACACTCTCCCCACAACCAGTACCCCCACACTGCAACGCAGCCTGTACCCCCACATTCTCTCCCCACAGCCTGTACCCCCCACATTCTATACCCTCATACTGCCACACAGCCCATACCCCCATACTACCCCACAACACATACCCCAACATTCTCATCACAAAGTGCACCCCAACACTACCACACAGCATGTACACCCACATTGTCTCCCCACAACGTGCCTGTACCCCCACATTCTCTCCCCACAACCAGTACCCCCACATTACCACACAGCCTAAACCCCCATATTCCCTGACCCCAACGTTCACCCCCACAGCCTGTACCCCCACATTCCCTCCACAACCTGTACCCCACACTGCCACACAGCCTGTACCCCCACATTCTCTCCCCACAACCAGTACCCCCATACCCCCATTCTCCCCACAACCTGTACCCCCACACTACCCCACAGCCTGTACCCCCACATTCTCATCACAAAGTGCACCCCCACACTCTCAAACGGCCTGAACCCCCACATTCTCTGCCCCACAGCCTGTACCCCCACATTCTCCCCACAATGTGCACCCCCATACTGCCACACAGCCCATACCCCCACATTGTCTCCCCACAAACTGTAACCCCACCCTCTCCCTCCTCGTGGCCAAAAGCCCCCACATTCTTTCTCCTCACAGCCCTTACCCCCACATTCTCCCCAGAACGTTCATCCCCAGACTGCCACATAGCTTGTACCCCCACATTCTCCCCACAACCTGTAGGCCCAAATTCTCTCCCTACAACACAAGTATGTATCCCACATACTCTCCCCACAACGTGCACCCCTACACTGTCCCTCCCCACGGCCTGTACGCCCACACTATCCCTGTCAGCTCTCTGCTCTGTGTACCGCAGCTGGCTGCGCAGGGCTGTCAGCTCCGTGTCTCTCTGCTCTGTGTACCGCAGCTGGCTGCGCAGGGCTGTCAGCTCCCTGCTCTGTGTACCTCAGCTGGCTGCGCAGGGCTGTCAGCTCCCTGCTCTGTGTACCTCAGCTGGCTGCGCAGGGCTGTCAGCTCCCTGCTCATGCTCTCAGTGCTGTGGCTCAGGTCCTCCAGCTCTCTCTGCAGTTTCCTGCGGGAGGCGTTGGAACGCGACGCCTCCTCCTCCACCTGCCGAGCCATCGCCTGGTCCAGCTGGAGCACAGGGAGAGAGCGAGTCAGGGCAGAGCTGCAATTGTGTCTACTGTGGCTGAAGGCATTCAGGAAGACGGACCTGCTCCCAGAATTGGTCAGCTTGACGCCTCTCGTCCTCCACCTGCATCACCACCTCCTTCAGCCTCTTCTCCGTCTTCCACAGCAGCTTGGCAGTGACAGTGCGCTCTCTGACAACACAGAGCCGGCAAGAGTCACAGACAGCAGGATCACTGTAACAACACCCACACTGCCTCATCCTATAGACTCTAGAGAGGAACACACAGCAGTATTATTGTAACAACACTCACACCTTTCTTAAAAGAATTACACTAATTGCACAGGACTGAAAATAAGCAATACCCGCCATCTCAGCATAACTCTTCTGGGGGGGGATGACACTGTACATTCAGTTAGCTGCACATGTATCACACGCATTGGAATGAAGCGGAACCCAGCGCTGCAACAGCATGAACTCCGTCCGTCGCTCTCAGTACAGCAGTGTTTGCACTGCTAGATCTGTAGTCTGTCCCTCTTCCTCGACACCTGAAGAGGCTCCGCGAACTTTCCTTCCTCCACACGAATGGCTTTTCGGAGTCCTAGAACTGCGTTTAGCATCCCTGTCTGTTTTCCCTCGCCTCTGTCCTTCACTGCCCTCTCCCGGAGGGGGGTGTTCAGCTGTGTGCTCGCCTTCCTCCCGGACAGGTGCTGGAGAGGCGCGGATCTGCAGTTTGGCAGGCAGTGGGTTTCCAGCGCAGCGTCTCTCCTCTCCCAGGAGCGTCTCCTGAAGGGCTCCGTTCCCTCTCTCCACAGCTCCGCTTCCTCCAGCCGACACAGGAGAGCGACTGCGTCTCCCTCCTCTCTGGCTGAGAGCAGATCTGCAGAAACTGCCGACAGCCCTGGCTGCCCCTTGCGCTGCACACGTACATGTATATTTCATTATTCTGTCTCCTTTTTTGTATTTCTGGTGTTTAAATAAAAACTTATTTTAAAAAAAACAAGAAAAAAGTCAGGGGTGACGTCACGCTTTTCCGCCAGCCCAGTCGGTCTGACTGGTGTCGCTAAGAATCGACACCTGCAGCATCTGTTATTAATAAGGATCAATTTCGCCGCAGAGGGTCGCCTTCTCCCTTTAACGGGTGTCCGGTGCACAGTAAGGTGCTGTAACACGTCACGACACGGTGACTGCAGAGCTGTGAGCGACACATGACCCGTCCATAGAGCCCAGGAAGGGGCTCCGAGTCCTGAAACACCTGCGGCCCGTTTCTTTTTTAAGTACGATTACAAAGAATCAAATACACCGGTTACGGGGACGTGCACATTAGAGACACTGCAGTAACAAAACAAAAACTACATCGAATTAATTAACAGAGCAACGAAAGACTGAGAACATGATGAAGACCACGTATGTGACGTTAAAAGTGTGATAAAATAAAGGTTTGTGTAATCAGATTTCAGATTAATAAGCGCTTTAAGACTCACCTCCATAGACT